>NW_020229306.1:313041-335456 GCF_003227725.1 Camponotus floridanus | reverse complement strand
ATAATCATCCTTGTAGATATTTCTAGCTAGTCCCAAAATCTCCAATTTTTATGACATGATTCTCTCGATTTCTCGAAGATACTAAACAATTGCGACATGCTAGATCTCTATGTACGAAACGTAACTCTTCCAAGTAGCAACAACCTCGCGCAACATCTTCGCACATGGCGAGCAAAATCTTGCAATCGCAGAGCAAGCGAATCTGACGCTTGCAAATTTCGACATTCTCTCAAATATTTTAACAGATCTCCAGTTTCCATCAATTCCAACACTAGTAACGGAGAATCTCCATCTAAATAAACGGCCAACAATCTTAATATATGTTTGTGTTAAAAATGACTCATAAGCTTAGCTTCCTTTAACAATTTCTCTTTTCTCATGGGAAGAAGCACCTTTCGAAGCGTTTTTATTGCAACGGATATCTCTGTGCCCGATTTTTCTAAATCCTTCACCTTTCCTTGATACACCTGCCAAAATATTTCACACAAATTTACATGCGTACTTTATTGAAAAATGTATAATTTAATGTGAAGTAGTATTTTACTTTATATTTTACTTTATATTAAATAATTCAATGAAAAGTATATAATAAAGTGCATGCTTGTTTTCTCATGTAAATTTTATATCACTTATAATCTATTTAAAAAATTCATGTAATTTATATCTTTATTAAAAATACGTATCTGTTTTGTTAATCCAAAAAATAATTTAAAATATTGCTTGAAAAAATTAATTTTTACCATCCGAATGCGCCGCTACCAAGATGTTTCGTAAGTGTAATTTGATTTCGTGCGATTTTAGTTATCGCATATTCATCCGGGTTATAATGTAACATAGGACTGTAAATCATATTGGATTGAGTGTTTCGGCAAGGTACTTCAGGTAGAATCGCCAATTCTACATCGGTCATTGTAGAAGACAAAAATTGTTCATTATTACCTCTGCGTTTGACGATACACTATTATAAAATTACGATTTAATTATGTAATAATATATATTATAAAAATTTACTGTATTTTAGTAAATTTATTCGTTTAGTTTTATATAAGTAAATTACTATTTTCAGTAAATCTCTAGATATTATATCAAATATATATGCATAATCTTACAATTCAAGTTGACATTTATATCAAATATACTTACAACGATAAATGTCGAAAATGCAGATTATAGGAACTATAACCAACATCAATAATAAGTAATATTTATTCCCTATTATTCCAGGAGTGCTCGGAATATCTAGATTAAGCAAAAGTATAATTTTAATATCTTCGTGTGTGTATCCTTTTACAAATTTAGTTTTACTTATAACTTTATTATAAGATTTAATTTTTTTAAATTTCATATTCCTATTCATATCCAAAAAATATCAGCACATAATATTATAATATCTATGCAGCACAAAATATTACAACTACTTTGCAACAATGTTGGAATATTACAAATTGCAAGGCAACATTACGGAAACATTGTAGAAATATAATTTAACAAAATGTGAATTAGATATTAGCAATATAATATTTATATTTTGAAAACACTTTAAAACTATAACACTCTTTAATTTATCTATAAAAATAATGTAATAATACATTTTTTTATGTCTGTATATATTTTTTATGTCTGTATGCCGATGAATTTTACTTTTTTGCAGAAATCAAATAAAATATTGATACAAATAATATCGAGTAAATATAATTCTAAGCTACAGATAAGCCTTGCTATTTTTTTATTAAAATATAGATAACATTTTATATCAATGTTACAATATATTTTATGATATATTTCCACTTCATGTACGAATACGATATTAATCTTCAAAGATAATATATCTTTTTATTATATTAAGAATATATATTATTATATCTATCATTATATTTTTCTATGCATTTTTCTGTACTTTTCACATGCAAATATATGTAATTATAACGGATTTTTAAAATTTTTAAATAAAAATGTTATTAGGAATGTATAATTAATTCTATAACTAATATATAAATGTATATAAAATACACATTATAAGAGCATATAGAACATTTAAAATAAAAAAAGTGATTTCTAAGTAATAGTTTAGAGAAATTTTGTATAAAAATATAACATTATATTTTATATGATGTTATGTTTAAATATAATTTTACAATATATTAGGTATCGTAAACTAGTATTTATATCAAGCTTTTTAATTTAATTAAATGTTTCCAAGATATTCATCCATCAAAAACAAAAATATTTTATACGTAATGTTATTAAATAGCTGCAATAACATTGCATTTTTTCCATATATTACACTGTAATATTGCTACAATATTTCATTGCAAAAAGCGAACACTTTAACTTTATCACAATCTTATAACAATAACTCTGCAAAGTTTCGCATTCGATTTGCAATATTGCAATGTTTCAATGAAATTATTCTTGTATATATCCGCACCCTTATCGTGCTGTATGGGTATTTTCATTTGCTTACCACGTCTGCTACCACGTGTTGAAAAAATAAATCTTTCATCAGCCGGCCATATAAAAGTTTCCTTATATTCGAGATATCTCAATATCAAGCGAAACTTGTATAAAGTTCCCGCTTGTAAATTTTTGACATAGTATATTACTTTATCTTTATAATTCATTTTAAAATAATTCATTGTTTGCCACTTTTCTGCTGCAATATCTTTGTACTCTGGTGTAAAGAGGATCGTCAGATTAATGTTGGAGATCCATAAAATGTTCATGCTATTTATGTCGATCTCACTCAAAGTAATATTGTTTGGTTCTGAGGATATGTGAACGATCTTGCTTAAACTCTCGTTGTACAAATCACTGAAATTACTTGGATACACGCACGTATATCAAGTAATCTTGTACTGGTAGCGACAAGTTAATCTTTGTGAAAAATCTGCCTTCTACCATACGTTTCGGCATATTAATAAATTGTTTGCTCTTTTGTTGTATGCCATTCACTAATATAACTGACTTGTAATGTACTTCGTAGGTCACGCCCACGCAATTCAATTTCTTGGGTGGCATCCAATGAACTATTGCTATAGTAGGCGTCAAAACTATAACACTTATGTTTTCTGGTGCATTAAGCTTGCCTAAATTGGTTTTTACTGATATCACATTCGAATCGAATGGATTTATTGATAATTGATCAAAGTAAAAATTGCTTAAAGTAAACTTCAACTTGTACTCTGTAAATGGTGTTAAATTCTGAATCTCGTAATATCGCTCGCACGTCACATATCGCAGCACATTGAATTTTTCAGATTTATTGAGGTTGTTGTCTAAACAATGGCTTACAGAGATAGTACATATAGTAGTTGGTAAATTATATTTTTTGCATCCACTCTTTACAACCGGCTTCGAAGGATTCACAATGATGCTGTTTGTTGTTGTATTCACATTCTCAAAATTATAAACTTTCTCGTCAGGTGTGAGGCATCTCATTGGAGGATATAATTGTAAAGAATGATCAAAAGTGTGAATTTCATAAAATTTCTTATTTCTAATTGAGCTTATTATCTTTTCAACATATTTGTCTGCATTTACACTCTTGAGACTTGCATATTTCTTTTTCAAAACATAAAGAGAAAATTCATCTCTATAATCATTTGCTAAAATGTAAATGTTTCTTTTGTCAATCGTCATAGATACGAAACTGGAGATATCACTTATGTTTTTCTTGTGTAAAATCTTACTGCATATAGAAACATTAGTGTCTGTCACAAATATGCGATTAGAAAATAACCAGTAAATTAACGGCTCCTCATTATTTATGTTTTCAAATATTATATCATAAACAGTTGTATCTTTATCATGAAATAGGCACAAGGATGTATTTATCGAAACAATTTGCTCAATTTTTTTATCGGGATGATATTTTTTTTATATTATATTCTGTAATCGCCCAATTGTCTGATACGTAATATAAATTTCTAAAAAATATGTAATAATTTTACTCTCATTTTTACTTTCATTATAAAACATTATTTTAACAGAACAGAAATTTGTTTGTAGTGAAAATTCTAAATTCTTATAATTATATTATAACTTATTATTTTTTTTACTTATGATCTTAATTGTAAAATCACGTAAAATTATAGAAAAATTACCAATTTGCATAAGTCTTTAATAGAAAATTATTTTTTCAGGTAGTAAACGTACCCCATAGACGGTGACACATTTAAAAGGTAAATATTAACGTCTGATAATTTGACAATGTCATCAAATTTAATTATGCCATTTTCCCACATTGTTAAGTCGAACTTTACAATATAATTGTAGTCTGACCATCGATAGTTGAAATATAAATTTCTTGCTACCCAGTCAATGCTGAGATGATATAGATCATTATCAAAGCTAGCTATTTTTGTGATAGATTGTGCACCGTGTGCTCCAATTTTGTAGCTGTGATATTTTTATCGTCGCAGATTTCTTTAAAGTCCTCGAAGAAAGAACACTGCACTTGGTACACTTGTATTATTTCATCGGCAAATTCCGGTTCCATCTGTAAAAACATAAAATTTTAGCAAAACGAAATAAAGAGGAAGGCTAAAAGAACGTGGCGCAAGATGTTTGAGCGTAAAAAAGTCGAAATAATAATAAAGACTCTAAGTAAGAGACATAATATATTAATAATCAGTCAGATAAAATAATATATTAATAATCAGTCATATAAAAATATAAAAATATGTCTGAAAAAATTGTTTCGAGTGAACAGAAAATAATACATACGTACGTTTCGATCTTTTCAAGATCTTTTTCAATGTTCGAGATGTCGTTAGAAAATAAATTAAATTAAAATTAAATTAAAATAAATTAAAATAATAAATTGAAATAAAATTTGAGCCATTTTATATTTTAACAAAATTATAACAGAATTAACATTTTGATATATTTATGTCGTTAAATTTAAGAAAAAGAAAGAAAAATGGAAGAATACAAACTGAGAATTTAGATTTCTTACCTCAATGTCACAAAAATGTCGTTTACTTTTTCTGTAAATTGACTATCGAATTGTACAAATGCTCTGAGAGATGGCTTGCTCAAACTTCCTAAAGATTTTAAGCTTCCTAAAGATTTTAAAATCGTACACATTAACACAGTTATATATAAGATTAAGTGGACTATTTCAATAAATCAGGAAAAACAATTTAATTTGAAAATAACGGAAAGAGAAGAAATAAATACACTACAAAATATGGAAATTAGCATAGTATTGAACTTTAAAAAGATAATATAAGAATTTTTTGCGTCATTTAAGATTTAGAGTAATAAAGTAATAAAGTAATCGTTAATTCATGGCAAAAACAAATAAATAATTTTTACTAAAATGACAAGTACTTTTCGAAAAATTCTTGTAGCTTAAAAAATCAGAAATATAATATTTGCTTTAAAACAGAGTAACATATTAATAAAATATAAAAAAACATATTAATAAAATTGATTTTATCTTAAATTATAACAATTTTTATGTATAATGTTATGTTTATATTATATTATGCTTTTCTGTTTCTCTTTAGAATTAAAATTTATATTCTTTTCAATACTGGAAGATATTTTTAGATTTGATTGCCACACTCTCTTGAATTTAAATTATATTTATACCTTTTTATCATAGATTTTGTTATCAATGTTTTATTTTTTTGCAACTTACCGATAAATTCTGGAATGATAGAAATATTTGCAAGTACAACTTCATCGACTTCCCGCTTATTTCTCACAGTACTATCAAAATGGCTCCGGTCAGATTTGAATTTTAGTATATAATGCTCACTTTTCTCGGACATTGAAATATCCTTTATAAAGTGTAACATACGAAAAGAATTAAGTGAATATCATTGAGACGATTGTTTCTGGCTTTTAATGATAAATTATATAATATATTAAATTAAACAAAAAATTGCCATTCGTTTTTGGTTTACTTAATAATACCGGTTTGATATATACCATTCCTAAATGATATAAATTGAATGTGATGTAGTTTTATTCATATCATAAAATCTATTTTATATTTATTTTTTTAAGGCATCTTGTATATCAAACATACTCATGTCAAAAGGAAAATCAATAAATAGGTTAACGAAAGTCAATGAGGATTCATAACACTAACTTTTGTCAAGTACAAACGAAAGTGTAGCTCTTTGCAATTATTAAAACAATTTTGTCTAACGATTTGATTTTTTCTCACGATAGGTTAGTTAACTCTATTCAATTATATCGTAACGCATATTTCTTTTTAAAAATTTGCCGATATTATTAAAGTTTTATTAATGTTTGTACTTCAAGAATACAAAGATTAAAAATATTGTTGCTTTACAGTTATTAAATATTAGTCATAGAATTATATAAATTCTTTTATTTATTACTTTGTCAAGTTTTTTCGCAAATTGTTTCGAATGTTCGTTATATTTTTAACACAAACAAATTCAGCAAATAATAAATATAAACCGATATTCTAAACCAATAATGTCTCCATAAGAATATATGTATATAATTGTATATAAATGGATATATGTACAATAAAAATTGATATAAATTCTAGCGATAGTAGTTGAATATATGTTGATCGAAATATTAGTGTTGATAGATACAACTTGAAGAATGTTTGATAAATGATTTTTTTATCAGTCAGATTTGCTTTCTCGATATTTAGTAGCTTTGTCCCGTAATATAATTATCCTAAACCCAAAGAAATGATGCTAACTTTCTAAATTAATTTTATAAAATAAAATTTACATTTTAATATAAAGCTTACATTATATCAATAAATATTATATATATACATATATATATATATATATACATATATATATACATATATATATATATATATATATATATATATATATATATATATCTAGGAAAATAAAGAAATTTAAAAAATTGAAGAAAAATAACATAAAAATCTGTTGAAGTGGCATCGTATGTATATTAATGTAGCAGATAGTAGACACAAAACTTCAATAATTTTAATAATTGTTATTTTTAGAAATAATTATTTTATATATATATATATATATATATACTTTATCCATCTTTTTTTACAACATCGTACATACTTTTTTTTCATATTGAATTATTTTATTTTATCTTATCTTATTATATGTAGAATATATAATTTATTTTCATTCATGTTTAGTTACACTACTAACTGCAATAACATTCAATTGTTTCTTAATCAAACGAAAATATCTCTTACCTGCGTGAAATTTAATTGCGGACGCATGGAAACATTTTCTTCCTGGAGGATGTTTGAAGTGGTATAATCCTTCGGCATGATAGTTGCCTTTATCAATACTAAACCTTTCAATAAAACACAGAAAATTGTTCCAAACATGATTTGCATTTTTCTTAAACGTTTACACTCAATCAGTTCTCGTTGAAATCAGTTCTCAGTTAATTGTTTTTCTCACTCTGCTAATTCTGATATGTTAATCGAATTGACATTAATTCATATATATAAATTTACTTTCGATAAATTCCTTAAAACTCAGTTTTAACGAATCGTACGTTATTATCTTCTAATATTATGTTTTTAGGTTTCTCTTTATGGTCGCGATCACAATATATATCTTGAGATTAAATTAGGGAATTTTTAGTAAATAAATAATTTTTTTTAAGAGAACAAATGGCAATGCAAAATGATACAAAATGATCATTTGATTGTATAGTGAACAAAGGAATATAATTATCAGCTTTTATTTATTAATATTATTATTAATAGAAAAACGTTGATAAAAAATAACAACAATCAAATTACAAACGATCAGAGAAGTTATAGAATTGTAGATCTTGTAACATTTTCAGCCATATTCAAGCACACGCAGCGTGTAATCGAATTCACTTGAACATTTATTATATCTTTAGTTTTATTAAATATGTAATTATGACAATTGGTTCGTACGATTGTGTTACTATATACAATTGTGTTACTACGTATGCTTTTTAAAATCCACTATTCGTACGCAATTTTTTATGATATTCATTTGATGCAGTTTGAATCAAACAATAAGTAATGCGGTAGTGTGTTTGGCTAGCGATCACAATACTAACTGACTTCGAATGATAAATCTGATCATGTTGCCATGACGTCTTATTAACTGCATTCCGTTTGTAATTTATTTTTTTTTCACGGAGATACTCGCGTTATTTCAAAAAGAATTAAAATCTTTAAAAATTATTTGATAAAAAAGTTATATATGTATAAAACAAAAATAGTTCAATGTATAAATAAAAATAATTATATGTATATATAATTGTTTAATGAATTTTATTATAAACTTTTTATATTAATTTATTTCTGAGTATCTTCTCTTTGGCATAAGAAGTACGTTTACTATATAAAAAGATATTCTGATTATAAGAAAAGTAATAATGGATATAAAAAAGCGGTTTATACGTTTTCTGTGACATTCATATAATGCAGTTTGAATCAATACATAGCGTTTTTAATATAAATCTTGTAGTTCTAGTATGAATAAGTATAAACTTCCAATAGCACATAAATAACTAAAATAAATAAAATAATTGTACGAGTTATTATTTGCATCGAATAACCTTATAATAACGTATAATTTTTTTTTTTTTTTTTTTTTTTTTTTTTTCCGCTGGCCGGGAGGTGGAAATGCTTGATGCACATCCCTGGGTCGGCCCAGGCGGTAGTGTGGGACTGAGTGCAATGGGTAGTGGGCGTGATAACCCCCAGCTACCCGTACGTTACCCACTAAAACCACCCCCCTGGGGGGGAGGCAACCCGAAAGTTGCCCCCCCCCATTACCATCCGAACCTTCCTTTCTCCATATGCCCTTTCGGGAGGGACCGTTTGACACATTACTTCTTCCGGAAGGGCAGAGTCCGCGCTTATGGCGCCCTTCAATAAATATTTACAACACATACTGGACACACACTAATCCTACACTCTGTTGTCGTCATCGTCTCCGTCATCTTTGTCGACGTCATCAGTTATTCTCGGGGGCCTTCCCCTCCGCCTCCGAGCCCCTCTGGTTGAAGGGCTCAGAGGCGAAGGGAGAGGCAAACCCTGGGAGGACGCCACCAGAAGCTGTGCCTGTGCCTGTCGCTCCCTCTCATCAGCCTCCTTAGCAGCCATCACAGTCTCCGCAAAACCAGCCACTGCCAGCCACGCTTCACAAGAACCCAGCATCGCCGCGACCATATGATCCAGGGTCATATCCGCTGCTCGTCGCACAGGATCAGCAACATCTAGATCCATTTCCTCCACGTCGATCAGGCCAGCTACAGGGGCAACCGCCAATACAGGGTCTTCTTCAGCCATTGCCGAGCCATCATCATCCGTCCCCAACACCAGGGCAACTGGCCTCGGGAGAGGGGGAGGAGGAGGTGCTCTACCTATCCTTTCAATAAGCTGGCTTCTTTCATCCTGCCACCTGCTATAGTAGGACAGTGTGTGCTCAGGCGTGTCTACGTCGCCCGAATCACATGCCGCACACGCTGAGTCAGGGACTTTAAAAAAAAAAAAAAGACGATAGCAGTAAGATTCGAACTCGGGTCAGCGCCGTGACAAGCAGACATCTTACGCGCACTGTCACGCGCTATTACAATAACGTATAATATAATATAATTTTACTTAATATTAACTTAACATAATGTACTTAATATAATATATAATATAATATAATATAAAAAACTAATAATATGAATTACTTTATTATTTTAATTAGATAGTATAAAGCTCTCATAATTAATAAATTAAAATCATTCAAACAGGCATAGAGAGCTGGAAATCATTATTAGTCGCGAATTATACAGATTAAATAATAGTAAACATTAATAGGTTGAAAATTCAGTTTTAATAATACATAAATGTTTAGACAATTTAAGAGCGGACGTTTCGACTTATATTTAAGTCATCTTCAGTGCATGTTAATTCTCGTAAAGTAAGCAGATGCTGTACGCAGTAAACATATGTAATGAATTTCAATTCGCAGTAAAACGGTACTCTCTAAAAGTGAATCAGTGAAAATATCACTAATTTAAACAGTAAAATAAGATTTCACTGAGAATCAGTGAGTATTTTACTGATCTTCAGTGGAAACGCTTATTTTTTTGTTATTTTATCTTATATCTTATATTTGATTATGGTCAGTTAAAATAAAATTCACTGTAAAAACAGTAAATTTTACTGTAAAACCAGTAATCGCTAGTTCGTTCATTTACCGCTACAATCGCTATCTCTCTCGTATTTAATTTTAGTTATAAGAATTATATAAAGTTTGCAAAGAGCAACACTTAAAATTAGAAGTATTACTTCGATTTAATTTCTGATACAAGCTCAATAGAGAGGCTTTAGATATTAAATCGATCTTTATAAGTCGGACAATGTCTGGCGACTTAATGAAAATTATTTGTTCGTTATCTATTTAAAATAACAAGTTCAATATGCATGTAATATAAATAAAATAAAATTTTTAATATAATAAATATTTAGTAAATATAAATAAAATTTTTAATTTTATATGAAATAGATAGAGAGATGAATTATAGTTAAATATTACTGACAATAACAAAGGAAATATTGAGAAATATTACTGATTGAAATAGTCAAAATTATTAACTGATTCTTTCAATAAAATATTATTGATTTACAGTGCTGTACTTATAACTGCTGTAATCAGTGACTATTTACTGTTTTTCAGTGATAATACACTGATTCACTTTTAGAGAGTAGGGAGATCATCTTACGGTTATATCCATGGATGAAACGGACCTTAGAAGTTTAAGTTAATAGGTCTAAATTTTGTGTGGTTCTAATGGACGTTTGTCAAACCGCAGACCAATAGTCAGACTATAAAAATAAGTAAAGTAATTGTCAACCATGGATTCGCAATATTTACATTTGAAATGAGACTTTAAACAATGAACAAAATAGAAATTATTAAAATTAAAATAATTAAATAAAAAATAAGAAGTTATTAAGCCCAGTGAGGTAAAAGTAACTTACAATATCATGATGAGTCCGAATTATATTAATTTATCTGTCACTGGAAAAACTTTATAAAACTGTATGTTACTTCCTTCTTCGAAGGTACGAATATAAATGACAGTATAACGTTCATTATACTAGTATTAATTTTTCTGTGTATGACCTCAGGCGTCAGGAAGTTTATTTATTAAATCATTGCATATGTCAGGAAAGCATTCTCTGTCTGTTTGTGAATTTAAGCCGTTACGTTGTCATTTAATATAAATCATTTCGGAAATTAGTCTTTTGTAATAAAAGGTTTCT
Organism: Camponotus floridanus; assembly: GCF_003227725.1. Lineage (NCBI taxonomy): Eukaryota > Metazoa > Arthropoda > Insecta > Hymenoptera > Formicidae > Camponotus > Camponotus floridanus. Next base: position 324,199 of record NW_020229306.1, on the reverse strand, counting down.
CTGTCCAAAATCTTCACCTCATCCATTAAAATTCAATCTATGTTCTGTAATGACAGACCTATTCGTTGTATTTTTATTAATATTCTTTTTGTGTTCATTTATCCTAGTACTTAATTTTCTGCCTGTTTGTCCAACATATGTTGCGTCACAATTCTCGCATTTAATCTTATAAACGACATTAGTGTGAGAGCCTTTAGGAATAATGTCTTTATGGGTCTTAATTATTGTACTAAGTTTGTTAAGACTAAAGTATGACAAGACGGTATCCGTGTATTTAATAATGTTTTTCATATTGTTAGTCAAGGATGGAATGAAAGAAACTGTAAAATATGAAACATTTTCTTTTTCAATTTCAGGTTTATTAGTTGTATTATCATGTAACGAATGTACATGACGAAGTCTCAGCGGTTTGACAAATGTTCATTAGAACCACACAAAATTTAGGCCTATTAACCTAAACTTGCAAGGCCCGTTTCATCCATGGATATAACCGTAAGATGATCTCCCTACCGTTTTACTGCGAATTGAAATTCATTAAATATGTTTTCCTACGTACAGCATCTGCTTACTTTCCGAGAATTAACATGCGCTGAAGATGACTTAAATATAAGTCGAAACGCCCGCTCTTAAATTGTCTAAACATCTATGTATTATTAAAACTGAATTTTCAACCTATTAATGTTTACTATTATTTAATCTGTATAATTCGCGACTAATAATGATCTCCAGCTCTCTATGCCTGTCTGAATGATTTTAATTTATTATTTTATTTATATTATTGTAATTTTATATACGACAATTTTTATATGCACCAGTGTGCATTAGTGCATCCAATCAAATTCTCTCTTTCCCCCGTTGAAAATTAATGACTTTTTTCAAAAAAGTGATTTTCTAATGCTCCGGTCTCCTTTTGTGACTTATTCAGTCTATTCATATATTAAATGATATATAACATTTTTATTTTCGAAACTATTTTTATATTTTTAAAGAAACATTCTGCTAAGAATAATTAAGAAAAATTCTGTGTGTCAAGAATAATTAAGAATAATTAAACAAGTATTTATATAATGGTCTCTTTTTTAAATTCATAATAATAGACGTATTTTCAAATATTTTAAAAATTTATAAAAATTTATTCCCTCCACAGCAATGATATATGTATGTACAAAGATTTATATGTACAGTTTGAAATAGGAAAAAGCTCCGAAACATAATATAAAAATATCTTGAAAAGAAAATTACACTTGTGTGTTAACATTTATGAATTTACAAAAAGGTTAATATTAAAAAGTGTGCAGATCTTATATAACATATAAAATACAAAAGTACACATGTTGAATATCTAATAAGTGTCGTAAGAAAACAAACATTCAAGTATTAATACATGCATAATCATCTACAATCTTTTTTCATTAATTAACAATAAGTTATTTTTATCAGTTAGATAATACATATAATAATAATATTTATTGGACTCAATATATCATCTCTTTCACGTCACTTCTTAGAACTACAATATTTTCGAGATAAAATTTAAAGTTTGATTTAATTTCCGCTGCATTGCAATCAGACATCATTGATATCAAATGGATAGTTAACCTTTAATTACGTCAATAGATGACGAAACACAATGTTTTATGACACGTGACTGTCGTCAATAAATAACTTTAAGATATGTTATGATGCTCGAAGTAGCATACATTCATTTTATATACGTTTCTTAAACGTATCCGATATTTTTTATTCGTAAAACATTAATAAGAAACACATTACACAAGAAAAGTGGGATTAAGAGCCACTGCGGATGGTAGTACGTAAATTTTTTCTTAAAGAATAATTATTCGCAAAAATTTAAAACGTGCATAAGGCATATGCATATATTTTACTTGGTGCATTTACCAAGATATAGATTCTCAAATTTTAAGAATTCTATAGACCCTTCTTTACTCGCTAAACAGGTGTAGACGAGAAAAATATCGAGGCGAAGTCGCTGAATCGAGAAATGAACCCGAGTCTTTCACTTGCCGGACAACTGCTCTTATCACTGAGCTATTCGGCCTCACACCTTTGGGTGGATGTTGGATTGATGTGAAATGAAGAAATATGTTATTATAGTGTTTTCGATAGTTCTCGAGATAAGCTACAAGAATAAATAATAAAAAGTAGGAGGTTCCGTTTAAAAAATTAAAGGTGACTTTCAAACGGCTCCAAGGTCAAACTAATGATACCATCTTATGGCTCCCTTTCAACTTTATAACTTTTGTCTGAAATATTTTTGTCTGCCGTACTCAGTTTTTGAGATATTCGACTGATACGGATGGTTTGCGATACCCTGTATACAGAGTGTTTCCAACAATACACATCAGTCGGGTTGCCTATCTGCCCATCAGGGGCATGCTTTTATTGGTCTCGCAAAATAAGATCAGAATGCAAGTTCCAAGAGGAATAAGGAAAGGGAAATCGGCTTTTATCACTCTGTAGAGAACAGTTGTTTACTTTACTAATATAAATAAAATATTTAATTAATAATTTAGAATAAAATATTTATTAATAATTTAGATAAAATAAATAATTTAATAAGTAAATTTAAACAAATATAATAAAAAATACTTATAATGAATAATATTTCTTATCTTTAAATATAATAAATTATAAAAATTGTAATGTAATCACTATTTTTTCTTAAACAACGACCAATCCTGTCCATGAAATTATTTCTCACTCGTTTTATCATAAAAGAAGTGATTTTTGCACACGCGTTAGGAAATCTATTTTTAAGAATTTCCACATAATTTTCCTACAAAATTTGATACACTTTATTTTTTAAAAAGCTCATAATAAAAAATACTTATTATATCTCTGCATCCATTACTTCCAAAAATTGCTTCGTAGGATTTTTCCCCGGAGAATATTTTTCAAAAATATATTGTCCGGCATCACTGAAATTTATTTATATAAATTAATTAAGTTAGTATATAGTTGACGACATAATTAATAAGTTGATAAATAATAACAATGTTTGGTTATGTTGCAATAAAAGAATAAAAAATAAATTTTTTAAATAAACTTACATGTTCAATAAGCTGTTCAAAAAAATTTAAACGTCGTGGCATATCACCAAATATGAGCTTTTATTGTATGCTATTTAAAAGGCTGCCAACCTTCTTCCCCCCCCCTCCCCCCAAGGAATGTTTAATAATTTTTTGAATAGTAACATGAGTCATGTTCAAATCAACAAACAAGAGATGATCAAGAAACTACAATAACAGAAATGCATCTGGATACTCAAACAATTCTGTTGGCGGAAAAAATCACGTAAGAGATTACGATGGAAGGAAATAATTATTCATACGAAGAATTAACGGACATGATCCTTATTTATGGCAAGTGTCGAAAAAATCAAAGGCAAATAGCTGCACTTTACGCTCAAAGATTTCCGGACAGACGACATGTTGACCATAGTTTCTTTCACCGATTTTGTGTGTGTGAAAGATTAAAAAGAAATGGACAATTTTATAAATCTACCAGGCCCATTCATGTTCCACAAAAAATAATTGATGCTGTTCAAGCGGCTGTTATAACAAATCCTCATATAAGCACAAGAGCAGCTACCGCATTTGAACATGAATTAAGGTACTGTTCATAAAATTATTAAATATTCCCTGAGTAAGCATCCATTCAAACGGGGCATACAACACACGAGCTCGTACCTAGTGATATGCTACGACGAATAAATTTTTGTGAATGGGTTATTGAACACGTAAGTATATTTATATTAGTATAGTTATATTTAAAAGTATATTTATATTAGTATAGTTATATTTAAAAGTATATTTATATTAGTATAGTTATATTTAAAAATTTATTTTCTATTTTTTTGTTGCAACATATCGGACGTTTTGTTGTCGATTGATATTAGTCGTCAACTTTATACTAATACTCTATACTCGATTTACGCAGGTGAATTTCAATGATGTCGGAAACGATATATTTTTGAAAAATATTCTCTGGAGTGAGGAGGCAATTTTTAAAAGTGACGGATGCATAAACAGACATAATGAGCATCATTATGCGCAGCATAATCCACATTGTATGAAGGAAGTAAACATTCAAGGCAGATGGGCTATAAATGTGTGACTAGGAATAGTAGGGGATCACATTATCGGTCCCGAATTTATTTAAGGCAATGCAGATTATTATGCAAACCTTTTACTCCATCGGCTTGATGAAAACCTTGAAGATGTCCCACTAGTTAATAGGCTAGAAATAATATTTCAACAAGACGGACATCGCGCTCACACTTCTATTTTGGCAAGAACCATCTTAAATAAAAAATTTCCTGGGAGATGGATCGGACTTCATGGTCCTTAGGAATGGCCAACACGCTCTCCGGATCTCACACCCATGGACTCTTTCATGTGGGGCGTCTTAAAAAATAAAGTTTACCAAACCCTGTCGGAAAATGCAGAAATTCTTAAAAATAGAATTCGTAATGCGTGTGCATAGATCACTTCTCTCATGCTAAGACGAGTGAGAGAAAATTTTATGCGCAGAATTGCTCTATGTTTGCAAGAAAATGGTGGTTATATTGAACAATTATTATAATTTATTATATTATATTTAAAGGCCAAAAATATTTTTCATTATAATTTCATTATTATTTTTCATTTTTTATTATAATTTTTTTGTTTAAATTTGTTTGTTAAATTTTATTTATATTATTAATATATGTTAATACATACTATTAAATATTATAATTAAATAGAGTGTAATATTCTATATTAATAATATGTTATAACCAATATTAAATAACAAATAAACTATTTGGAGAACACACATTCACTATATATCATATTCTGTGTACATTATTAAATGTATTGTATCTATATTATTAAATTTATTGTATATATTATTAAATTTCTATATAATATAATCTATATTATAATCTATTATTATAATCTATATTATTAAATATATTTGATCTATATTATTAAATTTCGCAACTGTTCACTATAACAGAATGATAAAAAAATGATTTCCCTTTCTTTACTCTTCGTCGAATTCGCATTCTAATCTTATTCTGCGAACCCAATAAGACATGCGCCTGACGGTGGGCGGTCAGGTAACCGGACTTAAAGATGTGTATGTTGCGGAAACACCCTGTACGACCGCATGCTTTTGTAATCTTCAACCTTTTCAAAAAAAGGTAAAAAAAAGAAGTCGAGTCATCTCAGTAGTAAAACATTATTGTATAGAACTATTTTACAAAAAATTATTTTAATAAAAAATTGCTGTATTAAAAAAAATTGTGTAAAATAGTTGTCATAACTATCTACAAAAATTGATGATATATTTAAATAGAAAATTACATCGAGAATAACACACACACACACACACACACACACACACACACACACACACACACACACACACCACACACACACACACACACACACACACACACACACACACACACACACACACACACACACACACACACACACACACCACACACACACACACACACACACACACACACACACACACACACACACACACACACACACACACACACTGTTGATAAACATAAAATAAAATCGCACTCTTTTATTCTCGACGTAATTTTCTATTTAATATATCATTAATTTTTGTAGATAATTATGACAACTATTTTACACAATTTTTTTTAATACAGCAATTTTTTATTAAAATAATTTTTTGTAAAATAGTTCTATACAATAATGTTTTACTACTGAGATGACTCGACTTCTTTTTTTACCTTTTTTTGAAAAGGTAATTTTTTTAGGATCACTAATTTTTTATCACTAATTTTTGTAGACAATTAAGAAATAACTATTTTGCACATTAACTTTGTTTAATGTAACATTTTTGTAGTTTAAATAATACTATGTCTTGTGCATAAAACAGTTTTTTACATAAAATTTTATATAATAACATAAAATTTTTTACAATTTAATACCTACACATGATTAACTTTTCTATACTTTTTAAAAAAGTAATTTGTTAGAATATGTTAAATATCCAAATAAATAAGCAAAGAATCTGCCACCAGCCCGTCATTTTATTAAGATATGACGATCTTCTCTACTTAATATACTTTTTACAAACTTCGTAAAGTTAAAATATTAACAAAGCTACATTCTTCAATTATTATAATTCCAGGTGAAGTTCACTTTAATAAAATTTTAATTTTAGGTTTAGTTAACAAACCTTCGACATTTTCAATGAAGAAGAATCGTCCCTAAATAACTTTAGAAATCTGTTATTAATGTTACTAGATAGTGTGATAGGGCAGGAGACTGCATATAGGATGAGTTTTATTTCGTGCACCAATTTTTTTTATGTGAGGGATTACTGCCCAGTAGCAAGTACACGTCATTTTGACGTTCCAAACTAGTCATTTTTGGTCATATGTTGTCAAAATAACTGATTGTTACATGACTTTATATTGACGTCTTGCTATAACATTATTTTGACGTCATTTTTCAGTCATGAAGTAACGATTATTTTATTATGAATGTCATTAGTATTGATCCCATAAAAAAAATCTTTAAAAATTTTTTATATGACATGACTTATTTCGCGATCAGACTTTATATATATATATATATATATATAATATATATTATATTTATATTTTATTTATTTATATTTATATTTATTTATATATTATATTTTTTATATTATTATATTTATTATATTATATTTATGAAATAGAGAGATGAATTGAAAAGTTTAATATTACTGGCAATAACGAAAGGAATATTACTGAGATATTTCTGAAATAGTCAAAATTATTAACTCATTCTTTCTATAAATATTACTGATTTACAGCGCTGTACTTATATAATAATTACTGTAATCAGTGATTATTTACTGTTTTCAGTGATAATACACTGATTCACTTTTAGAGAGTGCTTTATTCGACAACATTATTAAATATATTATTATGCTAAGAGAAAGACGTCAAATGCGGTACATGTCATGATGTCAGAAATCTGTGACATTAGATCGTCACTTTTACGTCTTAAAAACGTCAATTCGTGACGTCAAGAATAATCAGTGAATGACCAATTTGAAACATCAAAATGACGTGTGCTTGCTACCTGGGTGATTGCAATTGCAATAAATTGATCGATACATAGGTAGCAATTATTTGGATAAGTATTACATTCGATATGCATGATGGATTCAAATAATTGACATCTATAGGTACTTTCCGATTCACACATGATGCGTAAAAGTAACAAAAATGTATAATAATATGTAACATGAACTATACATTTTCTGTCACTTCATGCGCATCATGCGTGAATCGGAAAGTATATTATGTACCGATCAATTCATTCCAATTACAGTCGGTAATTTCTTGCATGATAAAAAAAATTTACATCTCTCATCGTCACGAGAACACAGCGCCTCTTTCGTCAAACGTGCGAACCGTACAAGAAAAATATGTGAAAATGTAGCCACGACGGTGACGTTTCTTAATTAAAAAGTTTCACATTGAAACTTTGCATCGTTATATTTCTGCTTATAGAGCACATAGAGCAAAAATAAAGACACTTTCCTTATATAAATCGAATCCAAGTAATTGATTAAATGTAATAAGAATTTGATTGATTCAGTGGTTATTGAGAACGATAATATGCATTATTTGCATCTTAGCCTTTCGCGTAAAGATACGCGGTGTGTCTTGCGCCTGATGATGATGACTTGACTTCAATCACTACCGTGTTTCATGATATTAATTTGATTATTTCATAATCTTCAATAATTTGAATATAGTAAGTAATAAATAAAAAGATATAATATAAGTATATACTTATCACGAATGCAAAAAGATCATTCATGATAACTGTTATAAACTCAAAAATAATTATATTATTATATTTATATATTCACAATTAATTATAGAGATATCATTCGCGTTTCCTCTTTCACTCATAAGTTTACAATCAGTTTGTAATTATCGGTCATATATAATGTCGAAAATTAATTGTATACTAGGTTCAAAAAAATATTTTTATACATATACATACGAGGGTAGTTCGAAAAGTTCTCGGCCTAATATAGAAATGTCGCTAAGAATATCAAATGGCTATGATTTTTCTCAAGTTTAATCCCTCAGAGGGCGTACCGCACAGTTTCAGACAGATTCGTTCGCTAGTTTGTTTACTGTGCTCGAGTAAAACAGACAAGATTTGATACTTCTCCAAAAATGGATAAAATTGAATATCGCGCAGTCATAAAATATCGTTTTAAAAGGATTAACGGCAACAGAAATAAAAAAACGAGCTGGATTCCACTTTGGGAGACTCTTCTCCATCATTTTCAACAGTGAAGAAATGGGCTGCTGAATTTAAACGTGGCCGTTCATCCATCTTTGACGATGAACGTTCGGGTCGCCCGAAAACCGCCACGAATGAGGAAATCATTCAAAAAATCCACGATAGCGTGTTAAATGATCGACGAGTAAAATGCGTGAGCTTTCTAACATTGCAAACATCTCAAGATCGTGTTCACAATATCTTACATGAACATTTGCATATGAGAAAGCTCTCAGCGCGATGGGTGCCGCGTTTGTTAACGGTCGATCAGAAACGCATTCGAACGAACATTTCTCAAGAGTGCTTGGACTCCATGAATTGCGTTTCGAATTGTTACCACACGCACCGTACTCGCCAGATTTAGCTCCCAGTGACTTCTTTTTGTTTCCGAATATGAAAAAATGGCTTGCTGGAAAAAAATTCACGTCAAATGCGGAGGTCATCCTGAGACGGATGCTTATTTTGGAGGCTTAAGCAAATCGTATTATACTGAGGTATAAAAAAATTAGAACATCGTTGGTCTAAATGTATTGAGTTGAAAGGGACTATTGAAAAATAAAAAAGATTTTTGCTGGAAATCATGTTTTCTTTGCCAGGCCGAGAACTTTTCGAACTACCCTCGTATATATAATCACAATCATTAAATTTCGCTTCGATTACTGAAAAACACCAAATAAGATATATAATCATATTATTTGATTTTGTCAATCATGAAAACGAATGTGATATTTTTTAATAATAATCAAAATTGTATGGAAAATAATATCACAAAATTTAATTTTCATTGATACATGTAACATTAAGATTAAACCTAAAAATAATCTGATCAGAATCAATTTAAAAATATCCTAGAAATATTTTTTCTGTATTAAGATTTATTAAGTTGTTGTGATATTTTTAATAATAATTCAAAATTTTATGAATAAGATCACAAAATTTCTTTACTTTCATGATACATTATATTAAGATCAAACCTAAAAATAAGAATCAATTTAGAAATATCCTAGAAATATTTTTTCTACATTAAGATTTATTGGATTTAGGAAATAAGATAAACATTATTCAATATATCAGCTAAATAGTATCGACTGGACTCAATAAAGCATCTTCCGTTCTTTCTAAATGCTATAATATTTTTCAGACAAAGATTAAAATTTGATCTGGCATCCACTGTGTTCCAGCAACTCAGTATCAACTGATACAATGTTGACGGACAGTTAAGAGTCATCGGCAATCTGCCTCCAGCACGTACATAATTTATCACTTCTTCATTAGTCTTGGCACTATAAGGTTGCTCACCCAACGATGTAATTTCCCACATTAATACCCCAAATGATCAAACATTGCTTTGAGAAGTAAAATATTCCCATGATTAAAGATTCGGGTGCCATCCAGCGAACAGGAATCAAATCTTCTCCTTCCTAAAACATGATTTCAACAAAAACTTTAATTTTTCTGGTTCAAGTTCTTTCATTTAAATATGTGCAAAAAAAAAACTCATAATTTCTTGCTGTATATAAAAAACTATTTATATTCTATATTACTTAAAGAAACAATCCAGTATACTATTATGATAAGAAAATGGAAAGTATTTTTAGAAAAATTTATTTTTTAATTATTAATTTTTTTCCATAATTGTATTCACCACGCGAAATAATCATCCTTGTATATATCTCTGGACAATCCAAAATCTCCAATTTTAATGATACGATTCTCGCGATTCTCGAAAGAACTAATACAATTCGACACCTAGATCTCTATGTACGAAACGCAACTCTTCCACGTAGAACAACTCGCGCAACATCTTCGCACATGGCGAGCAAATCTTCAAACGCAGAGCAAGCGAATCTGACGCTTGCAAATTTCGATATTCTATCTCAAATATTTTAAACAGATCTCCATATCCATCAATTCCATCACTAGTAACGGAGAATCTCCATCTAACAAACGCCCAACAATCTTAATATACGTTTGTGTTGAAAATGATTCATAAGTTTGGCTTCCTTTAACAATTTCTCTTTCTTCACGGAAGAAGCATTATTTTTTCGAAGCTTTTATTGCAACGAACATCTCTGTGCCCGATTTTTCAAATCCTTCACCTTCCTGTATACACCTGTGAAATATTTCACACAAATTTACATGCATTCTTTATTAAAAAATGTATAGTTTTAATGTCAAGTAGTATTAATTTACTTCTATATTAAATAATTCAATGAAAAATATATAATAATTGCCATGCTTGTTTCTCATGTAAATTTATATACTTATAATCTATTATAAAAAATTTATGTATTATATCTTTATCAAAAAATACGTATCCTGTTTTGTTAATCCAAAAATTAATTAGAAATATTGCTTGAAAAAATTAATTTTTACCATTCCGAATCTGCCGCTACCAAGATGTTTTGTGAATATAATTTGATTTCGTGCAATTTTAGTAAACGCACATTTCATACCGGTTATAATGTAACATAGACTGTAAATCATATTGAATTGAGTGTTTCGCAAGGTATTCATGTAGAATCGCCAATTCTACATCGGCCGTTGTTGAAGACAAAAAATTGATCATATTACCCTGCGTTGACGATATACTGTTGTAAATTTCGATTAATTAGTAATAATATGTATTATAAAATTACTGTTTTTAGCAAATATTATTCGTTTAGTTTTATATAAGTAATATTATTATTTTAGTAAAATCTCAAGATATTATATCAGACAAATATGTAAATCTAAACAAATTAAAGTCAACACCTACATCAAATAACTTACAACGATAAAATAGAAGACGCAAATTATAATAACTA
>NW_020229306.1:219360-300192 GCF_003227725.1 Camponotus floridanus | reverse complement strand
GCATCACTGGTACAATGGTGACGGACAGTTAAGAGTCATCGGCAACCTGCCTCCCGCACGAACATAATTTATCACTTCTTCATTAGTCTTGGCACTATAAGGTTGCTCACCCAACGATGTAATTTCCCACATTAATACCCCAAATGACCAAACATCGCTTTGAAAGTAAATATTCCATTATCAAAGATTCGGTGCCATCCAGCGAATAGGAAGCAAACCTTCTCCTTTCTAAAACATGATTTAAACAAAAATTTAATTCTCTGATTTAAGTTGTTCATTTCTAGAATGTGTGCAAAATCAAAAATGTTTAATTTATTCTTGCTATATATAAATAAAACTACTTATATTCTATATTACTTAAAAAAAACAATGCAGTATACTATTATGATAAAAAAATAGAAAGTATTTTAAAAAGAATTCAATTTTTAATCTTTAATATTTTCATAATTGTACTTACCAATCGATAATAATCATCCTTGTAGATATCTCTAGCTAGTCCAAAATCTCCAATTTTGATGACACGATCCTCGCGATTTCTTGAAGATACTAAACAATTGCGACACGCTAGATCTCTATGTACGAAACGCAACTCTTCCAAGTAGCAACAACCTCGCGCAACATCTTCGCACATGGCGAGCAAATCCTGCAAACGCAGAGCAGACGAATCTGACGCTTGCAAATTTCGACATTCTCTCAAATATTTTAACAGATCTCCAATTTCCATCAATTCCGACACTAGCAACGGAGAATCTCCATCTAAACAAACGGCCAACAATCTTAATATATGTTTGTGTTGAAAACGATTCATAAGCTTGGCTTCCTTTAAGAATTTCTCTTTCTCACGGGGAGTAGCATCTTTTTGAAGCGTTTTTATTGCAACGGACATCTCTGTGCCCGATTTTTCTAAATCCTTCACCTTTCCTTGATACACCTGCAAAATATTTCACACAAATTTACATGCGTACTTTATTGAAAAATGTATAATTTAATATGAAGTAGTATTTTACTTTATATTTTACTTTATATTAAATAATTCAATGAAAAGTATATAATAAAGTGCATGCTTGTTTTCTCATGTAAATTTTATATCACTTATAATCTATTTAAAAAATTCATGTAATTTATATCTTTATTAAAAATACGTATCTGTTTTGTTAATCCAAAAAATAATTTAAAATATTGCTTGAAAAAATTAATTTTTACCATTCCGAATGCGCCGCTACCAAGATGTTTCGTAAGTGTAATTTGATTTCGTGCGATTTTAGTTATCGCATATTCATCCGGGTTATAATGTAACATAGGACTGTAAATCATATTGGATTGAGTGTTTCGGCAAGGTACTTCAGGTAGAATCGCCAATTCTACATCGGTCATTGTAGAAGACAAAAATTGTTCATTATTACCTCTGCGTTGACGATACACTATTATAAAATTACGATTTAATTATGTAATAATATATATTATAAAATTTACTGTATTTTAGTAAATTTATTCGTTTAGTTTTATATAAGTAAATTACTATTTTCAGTAAATCTCTAGATATTATATCAAATATATATGCATAATCTACAATTTAAGTTGACATTTATATCAAATATACTTACAACGATAAATGTAGAAAATGCAGATTATAGGAACTATAACCAACATCAATAATAAGTAATATTTATTCCTATTATTCCAGGAGTGCTCGGAATATCTAGATTAAGCAAAAGTATAATTTTAATATCTTCGTGTGTGTATCCTTTTACAAATTTAGTTTTACTTATAACTTTATTATAAGATTTAATTTTTTAAATTTCAGATTCCTATTCATATCCAAAAAATATCAGCACATAATATTATAATATCTATGCAGCACAAAATATTACAACTACTTTGCAACAATGTTGGAATATTACAAATTGCAAGGCAACATTACGGAAACATTGTAGAAATATAATTTAACAAAATGTGAATTAGATATCAGCAATATGATATTCATATTTTGAAAACACTTTAAAACTATAACACTCTTTAATTTATCTATAAAAATAATGTAATAATACATTTTTTTTATGTCTGTATACATGTGATGAATTTTACTTTTTTGCAGAAGTCAAATGAATTATTGACACAAATAATATCGAGTAAATATAATTCTAAGCTACAGATAAGCCTTGCTAATTTTTTATTAAAATATAGATAACATTTTATATCAATGTTACAATATATTTTATGATATATTTTCACTTCATGTACGAATACGATATTAATCTTCAAAGATAATATATCTTTTTATTATATTAAGAATATATATTATTATATGTATCATTATATTTTTCTATGCGTTTTTCTGTACTTTTCACATGCAAATATATGTAATTATAACGGATTTTTTAAATTTTTAAATTTTTAAATACAAATGTTATTAAGAATGTATAATTAATCCTATAACTAATGTATAAATGTGTATAAAATACCCATTATAAGAGTATATAGAACATTTAAAATAAAAAGAATGATTTGTAAGTAATATTTAGAGCAATTTTGTATAAAAATATAACATTTTATTTTATATGATGTTATGTTTAAATATAATTTTGCAATATATTAAATATCGTAAACTAGTATTTATATCAAGCTTTTTAATTTAATTAAATGATTCCAAGATATTCATCCATCAAAAACAAAAAATATTTTATACGTAATGTTATTAAATAGCTGCAATAACATTGCATTCTTTCCAATATATTACACTGTAATATTGCTACAATATTTCATTGCAAAAAGCGAACACTTTAAATTTATCACAATCTTATAACAATAACTCTGCAAAGTTTCGCATTCGATTTGCAATATTGCAATGTTTCAATGAAATTATACTTCAATATATCCGCAACCTTATCGTGCTGTATAGGTATTTTCATTTGCTTACCACGTTTGCTACCACGTGTTGAAAAAATAAATCTTTCATCAGTCGGCCATATAAAAGTTTCCTCATATTCGAGATATATCAATATCAAGCGAAACTTGTATAAAGTTCCCGATTGTAAATTTTTGACAGGGTACATTACTTCATTGTTATAATTCATTTTAAAATAATTCATTGTTTGCCACTTTTCTGCTGCAATCTCTTTGTACTCTAGTGTACAAAACATCGTCAGATTAATGTTGGAGATCCATGAAATGTTCATGCTATTTATGTCGACCCCGCTCAAAGTAATATTGTTTGGTTCTGAGGATATGTGAACGATCTTGCTTAAACTCTCGTTGTACAAATCACTGAAATTACTTGGATACACACGCACGTATATCAAGTAATCTTGTACTGGTAGCAACAAGTTAATCTTTGCGAAAAATCTGCCATCTACCATACGTTTCGGCATATTAATAAATTGTTTGCTCTTTTGTTGCATGCCGTTCACTAATATAACTGACTTGTAATGTACTTCGTAGGTCACGCCCACGCAATTCAATTTCTTGGGTGGCATCCAATGAACTATTGCTATAGTAGGCGTCAAAACTAAAACACTTATGTTTTCTGGTGCATTAAGCTTGCCTAAATTAGTTTTTACTGATATCACATTCGAATCGAATGGATTTATCGATAATTGATCAAAGTAAAAATTGCTCAAAGTAAACTTCAACTTGTACTCTGTAAATGGTGTTAAATTCTGAATCTCGTAATATCGCTCGCACGTCACATATCGCAGCACATTGAATTTTTCAGGTTTATTGAGGTTGTTGTCTAAACAATGGCTTACAGAGATAGTATATATAGTAGTTGGTAAATTATATTTTTTGCATCCATTCTTTACAACTGGCTCCGGAAGATTCACAATGATGCTGTTTGTTGTTGTATTCACATTCTTAAAATTATAAACTTTCTCGTCAGGTGTGAGGCATCTCATTGGAGGATATGGTTGTAAAGAATGATCAAAGGATTGAATTTCATAAAATTTATTAATTCCAATTGAGCTTATTATCTTTTCAACATATTTGTCTGCATTTACACTCTTGAGACTTGCATATTTCTTTTTCAAAACATAAAGAGAAAATTCATCTCTATAATCATTTGCTAAAATGTAAATGTTTCTTTTGTCAATCGTCATAGTTAAGAAACGGGAGATATCACTTATGTTTTCTTTGTGTAAAATCTTACTGCATATAGAAACGTTAGTGTCTGTCACAAATATGCGATTAGAAAATAACCAGTAAATTAACGGCTCCTCATTATTTATGTTTTCAAATATCACTTGATAAACAGATGTATCTTCATCATGAAATAGGCACAAGGATTTATTTATCGAAACAATTTGCTCAATTTTTTTATCGGGATGATATTTTGTTATATTATATTCTGTATTCTCCCAATTGTATGGTACGTAATATAAAATTCTAAAAAATATGTAATAATTTTACTCTCATTTTTACTTTCATTATAAAACATTATTTTAACAGAAAACAGAAATTTGTTTGTAGTGAAAATTCGAAATTCTTATAATTATATTATAACCTATTATTTTTTTTACTTATGATCTTAATTGTAAAATCACGTAAAATTATAGAAAAATTACAAATATGCATAAGTCTTTAATAGAAAATTATTTTTTCAGGTAGTAAACGTACCCCATAGACGGTGACACATTTAAAAGGAAAATATTAACGTCTGATAATTTGACAATTTCATCAAATTTAATTATGCCATTTTCCCACATTGTTAAGTCGAACTTTACAATATGATGGTAGGACTTATAATACATGAAATATAGATTTCTTGCTACCCAGTCAATGCAGAGATTATATAGATAAAAATCAAAGCTAGCTATTTTTATGATATTATTTTCATTAATCTTCGATGTCATTAGATTACGATCGTCACTCCAAAAAATTCTATGTTCTTGTATCGAATAAACGACATATTGTACATTTCTGAAAAAAAGGAACCAATTATAATTGTATAGTAAAAAGTTATAGTTGAAATTTCTAATTTTATAGTTATTACTGCTGTAATGTTGATAATAATAAACATGTGCATAATAATAATAACTTTAATTTTATATTTAGTGTTAAAAATAATTTATGATAAATATAACTGTTTTTTTATCAGTATACGTACCCTGACGTTAAGGTATTAGTAATTCTTAAATCCACGTCCAATATTTGCATACCATATCTGGATGTCATTAATAATTTAGGTATTGGATTTTCATGTGTAGTCGACACATTGATTAAATCCGTGTAAGGACCAGCAACAATTTTAGTATGCGCACGTACTCGAAAATAATATGTCGTGTTAGATGATAGATTGTGCACCGTGTGCTCCAATTTTGTAGCTGTGATATTTTTATCGTCCCAGATTTCTTTAAAGTCCTCGAAGGAAGAACACTGCACTTGGTACACTTGTATTATTTCATCGGCAAATTCTGGTTGGTTCCATCTGTAAAAACATAAAATTTTAGCAAAACGAAATAAAAAGGAAGGCTAAAAGAACGTGGCGCAAGATGTTAGAGCGTAAAAAAGTCGAAATAATAATAAAGACTCTAAGTAACAGACATAATATATTAATAATCAGTCAGATATAAAAATATAAAAAATATGTCTGAAAAAATTGATTCGAGTGAACAGAAAATAATACATACGTACGTTTCGATCTTTTCAAGATCTTTTTCAATGTTCTAGATGTCGTTAGAAAATAAATTAAATTAAATTAAAATTAAATTAAAATAAATTAAAATAATAAATTGAAATAAAATTTGAGCCATTTTATATTTTAACAAAATTATAACAGAATTACCATTTTGATATATTTATGTCGTTGAATTTAAGAAAAAGAAAGAGAAATAGAAGAATACAAACTGAGAATTTAGATTTCTTACCTCAATGTCACAAAAATGTCGTTTACTTTTTCTATAAATTGACTGTCGAATTGTACAAATGCTCTGAAAGTTATTGGCTTGCTCAATCTTTCTAAAGATTTTAAGCTTCCTAAAAATTTTAAGATCGTACACATTAACACAGTTATACATATATAAGATTAAGTGGATTATCTCAGTAAATCAGAAAAAACAATTTAATGTGAAAATAACGGAAAGAGAAGAAATAAATACACTACAAAATATGGAAATTAGCATAGTATTGAACTTTGAAAAGATAATTTAAGAATTTTTTGCGTCATTTAAGATTTAGAAAAGTAATCGTTAATTCATGGCAAAAACGAATAAATAATTTTTACTAAAATAACAAGTACTTTTCGAAAAATTCTTATAGCTTAAAAAATCAGAAGTATAATATTTGCTTTAAAACAGAGTAACATATTAATAAAATTGATTTTATCTTAAATTATAACAATTTTTATGTATAATGTTATGTTTATATTATGCTTTTCTGTTTCTTTTTAGAATTGAAATTTATATTCTTTTCAATACTGGAAGATATTTTTAGATTTGATTGCCACTCTCTCTTGAATTTAAATTATATTTACACATTTTTATCATAGATTTTGTTATTAATGTTTTATTTTATTGCAACTTACCGATAGATTCTGGAATGATAAAATTATTTGCAAGTACAACTTCATCGACTTCTCGCTTATTTCTCACAGTACTATCAGAACTTCGGTCAGATTTGAATTTTAGTATATGATGTTCACTTTTCTCGGACATTGAAATATCCTTCATAAAGTGTAACATACGAAAAGAATTAAGTGAATATCATTGAGGCGATTGTTTCTGGCTTTTAATGATAAATTACATAATATATAAAATTAAACAAAAAATTGCCATTCGTTTTTGGTTTACTTAATAATACCGGTTTGATATATACCATTCCTAAATGATATAAATTGAATGTAATGTAGTTTTATTCATGAAATCTCTTTTTTATTTATTTTTTTAAGGCATCTTGCATATCAAACATACTCATGTCAAAAGGAAAATCAAAAATAGGTTAACAAGAGTCAATGAGGATTCATAACAGCTTTTGTCAAGTACAAACGAAAGTGTAGCTCTTTGCAATTATTAAAACAATTTTGTCTAACGATTTGATTCTTTCTCATGATAGGTTAGTTAACTCTATTCAATTAACTCATATTTTTTTTTTTAATTTGCCGATATTACTAAAGTTTTATTAATGTTTGTACTTCAAGAATAAAAAGATTCAAAATATTGTTGCTTTACAGTTATTAAATATTAGTCATAGAATTATATAAATTCTTTTATTTATTACTTTGTCAAGTTTTTTCGCAAATTGTTTCGAATGTTCGTTATATTTTTAACACAAACATATTCAGCAAATAATAAATATAAACCGATATTATAAACCAATCATGTCTCGATAAGAATATATGAATATAAATGGATTGTATATAAATGGATATATGTAGAATAAAAATTAATATAAATTCTAGCGATAGTAGTTGAATATATGTTGATCGAAATATTAGTGTTGATAGATACAACTTGATGAATGATTTTTTTATCAGACAGATTTGCTATCACGATATTTAGTAGCTCTGCCCCGTTATATAATTATCCTAAACCCAAAGAAATGATGCTAACTTTCTAAATTAATTTTATAAAATAAAATTATATATATATATATATATATATATATATATATATATATATCTAGAGAGAGAAAGCGAAAGAGAGAAAATACATAGTCAAATTTTAAAATATCGTTTTAATTAAATTCAATATACTATATAACATTCATTTGTAAACAAAATTTCGAAACTTTATCCGTCTGTTTTTTACAACATCATATATATTTTTTACTTTTATATTGAATTGTTTTATTTTATCTTATCTTATTATATAGATAGAATATACAATTTATTCATTTATTTTTAGTTACACTACTAGCTGCAATAACATTCAATTGTTTCTTAATCAAGCGAAAAATATCTCCTACCTGCGTGAAATTTAAATCCAGATACATGGAAATACTTTCTTCTTGAAGGATGTTTGAAGTGTTATCATCCTTCGGCGTGATAGTTGCCTTTGTCAATATTAAACCTTTCAATAAAACACATAAAATTGTTCCAAACATCATTTGCATTTTTCGTAAACGTTTGCACTCAATCAGTTCTCGTTGAATTCTCAGTTAATTGTTTTTCTCACTCTACTAATTCTGATGTGTTAATCGAATTGACATTAATTCATATATATAAATTTATTTTCGATAAATTCCTTAAAACTCAGTTTTAACGAATCGTAAGTTATTATCTTCTAATATTATGTTTTTAGATTTCTCTTTATGATCGCGATCACAATATATACCTTATGATTAAATTATGGAATTCTTAGAAAATAAATAATTTTTTTAGGAGAACAAATGGCAATGCAAAATGATACAAAATGATCATTTGATTGTATAGCGAAAAAAGGAATATAATTATCAGCTTTTTTTTATTAATATTATAGTAGAAAAACGTCGATAAATCAGCTTTTTTTATTAATATTATAGTAGAAAAACGTCGATAAAAAAATAACCACAATCCAATCACAAACGATCAGAGAAGTTATAGAATTATAGATGTTGTAACATTTTCAGCTATATTCAAGCACACGCAACGTGTAATCGAATTCACTTGAATGTTTATTATATTTTTAGTTTTAAATATGTAATTGTGACAATTCGTTCGTACGATTTTGTTACTATATACAATTGTGTTACTACGTATGCTTTTTAAAATCCACTATTTGTACACAATTTTTTATGATATTCATTTGATGCAGTTTGAATCAAACAATAAGTAACGCGGTAATGTGTTTGGCTGGCGATCACAATACTAACTGACTTCGAATGATCAATCTGATCATGTGTTGCCATGACGTCTTATTAGCTGCATTCCGTTTGTAATTTATTTTTTTCCACGGACATACTTGCGTTATTTCAAAGAGAATTAAAATTTTTAAAAATTATTTGACAAAAAAGTTATATATGCATAAAACAAAATAGTTCAATGTATAAATAAAAATAATTATATGTATATATAATTGTTTAATAAATTTTACTATTAACTTTTTATATTAATTTATTTCTGAGTATCTTCTCTTTGGCATAAAAGGAACGTTTACCATATAAAAAGATATTCTGATTATAGGAAAATATAATAAACGAATTAAACAAGTGATTTATACGTTTTCTATGACATTCATATAATGCAGTTTGAATCAATACATAGCGTTTTTAATATAAATCTTCTAGCATAAATAAATACAAATTTTCAATAGAGCACATAAATAACTAACATAAATAAAATAATTGTACGAAATATTATTATCGTTATTTGCATCGAAACTTATAATAACGTATATAATATAATTTTACTTAATATTAACTTAACATAATATACTTAATATAATATATAATATAAAAAACTAATAATATTAATTACTTTATTATTTTAATTATATTATTGTAATTTTATATATGACAATTTTTATATGCACCAGTCTGCACTAGTGCATCCAATCAAATTCTCTCTTTCCCCGTTATAAATCAATTACTTTTTTCAAAAAAGTGATTTTCTAATGCTCCGGTCTCCTTTTGTGACTTATTCAGTCCATTCATATATTACATGATATACAACATTTTTATTTTCAAAACTATTTTTATATTTTTAAAGAAACATTCTGTTAAGAATAATTAAGAATAATGTTGTATTTCAAGAATAACTAAGAATAATTAAACAAGTATTTATATAATGGTCTCTTTTTTAAATTCATGCATAATAATAGACGTATTTTCAAATATTTTATAAATTTATAAAAATTTATTCCCTCCACAGCATTGATATATGTATGTACAAAGATTTATATGTACAATTTGAAATAGGAAAAAACTCCAAAACATATTATAAAAAAAGTTTGAAAAGAAAATTACAATTGTGTGTTAACATTTACGAATTTACAAAATGGTTAATATTAAAAAGTGTGCAGATCTTATATAATATATAAAATACAAAAGTACACATGTTGAATATCTAATAAGTATCGTAAGAAAACAAATATTCGAGTATTAATACATGCACATTTATTTACAATTTTTTTCATTAATTAACAATAAGTTATTTCTATCAGTTAGATAATACATATAACAATAATATTTATTAAATTCAATATATCATCTCTTTTACATCACTTCTTAGACCTACAATATTTTCGAGATAAAATTTAAAGTTTGATTTAATTTCCGCTGCATTGCAATCAGACATCATTGATATCAAATGGATAGTTAACCTTTAATTACGTCAATAGATGACGAAACACAATGTTTTATGACACGTGACTGTCGTCAATAAATAACTTTAAGATATTAATCAAAAAAATTTAAACGTCGTGGCATATCACCAATTATGAGCTTTTATTGTATGCTATTTAAAAGGATGCCGACCTTTCCCCTCCCCCAAGGAATGTTTATTAATTTTTTAAATGGTAACATGGGTCATGTTCAAATCAACAAACAAGAGATGATCAAGAAACTATAAAAACAGAAATGCACCTGGACACTCAAACAATTTTGTTGGCGGAAAAAATCATGTAAGAGATTATGATGGAAGGAAATAATTATTCATACGAAGAATTAACGGACATGATCCTTATTTATGGTGAGTGTCGAAAAAATCAAAGGCAAACGGCTGCACTTTACGCTCAAAGATTTCCGGACAGACGACATATGGACCATAGTTTCTTTCACCACTTGTGTGAAAGATTAAAAAGAAATGGACAATTTTATAAATCCACCAGGCCCATTCATGTTCCACAAGAAATAATTGATGCTGTTCAAGAGGCTGTTATAACAAATCCTTATATAAGCAGAAGAGCAGCTACCGCATTTGAACATGAATCAGGTTACTGTTCATAAAGTTATTAAATATTTCCTGGGTTGGCATCCATTTAAACGGCATACAACACACGAGCTCGTACCTCGTGATATACTACGACGAATAAATTTTTGTGAATGGGTTATTGAACACGTAAGTATATTTATATTAGTATAGTTATATTTAAAAGTATATTTATATTAGTATAGTTATATATAAAAATTTATTTTCTATTTTTTTGTTGCAACATATCAGTCGTTTTGTTGTCGATTGATATTAGTCATCATACTAATACTCTTTATACTAATACTCTATACTCGATTTACGCAGGTGAATTTCAATGATGTCGGGAACAATATATTTTTGAAAAATATTCCATGGAGTGACGAGGCAATTTTTAAAAGTGACGGATGCATAAACAGACATAATGAGCATCATTATACGCAGGATAATCCACATGTATGAAGGAAGTAAACATTCAAGGCTAGGAATAGTAGGGGAGATCACATTATCAGTCTCGAATTTATTCAAGGCAATGCAGATTATTACGCAAATTTTTTACTCCATCCGCTTGATGAACACCTTGAAGATGTGCCACTAGTTAATAAACTAGAAATAATATTTCAACAAGATGGACATCCCGCTCACACTTCTATTTTGACAAGAACCATCTTAAATCAAAAATTTCCTGGGAGATGGATCGGACTTCATGGTCCTCAGGAATAGCCACCATGCTCTCCGGAACTCACACCCATGAACTTTTTTATGTGGAGCTTCTTAAAAAATAAAGTTTACCATACCCTGCCGGAAAATGCAGAAATTCTTAAAAACAAAATTCGTAATGCGTGTGCATAGATCACTCCTCTCATGCTAAGACGAGTGAGAGAAAATTTCATGCGCAGAATTGCTCTATGTTTAGAAGAAAATGTTGGTTATATTAAACAATTATTATAATTTATTATATTATATTTGAAGACCAAAAATATTTTTCATTATAATTTCATTGTTATTTTTCATTTTTTATTATAATTTTTTTGTTTAAATTTGTTTGTTAAATTTTATTTACATTATTAATATATGTTAATATATACTATTAAATATAATTAAATAAAGTGTAATAATCTAAATTAATAATATGTTATAACCTATATTAAATAACGGATAAACTATGTGGAGAACACACATTCCTTATATATTATATTCTCTATATATTATTAAATGTATTGTATCTATATTATTAAATTTCTATATATTATTATAATCTATATTATTAAATATATTTATCTATATATATATGTGATCTATATTATTAAATTTCGTAACTGTTTACTATAACAGAATGATAAAAGTTGGTTTCCCTTTTTTTTTTACTCTTCGCCGAATTCGCATTCTAATCTTATTCTGCGAGCCCAATGAAGCATGCGCCTGAAGGTGGGCAGTCAGGCAACCAGACTTAAAGATGCGCATGTTGCGAAAATACCCTGTACGACTGCATGCTTTTGTAATCATCAATATAATTTGAATATAGGGATGAGATTTGGAGGTCGTGGCGTGTGGACGTGTGTAGAGGAGCTCCGCTTTTGAGTGCATATTGTGAGGTATAAAGTGAATTCTTTTTGTCTAAAACTGGGCACTGACTGTGAATGGTTACTGCGAATCCTGTGGTATATAAATTGGATGTGTTGGGCTCTGTTGAAATAAGAATGATTGAAAATACATCATACGCGCCCAACGACAAAGCATGACGTGGCCTTTTGCAAGCCTCATATTCGAATATTCTTAGCCCAGAAGCTACAATCTTAGTCGGAATTTTTTAGTGATTTTGTTCTGATTTTGGAGCTGATCAAGTGAAAAGGCGATGAAAGGGTGAAGGTAGTGGCGGAGTGAAGGATTAATAATAAGGTGTAAAAGGAGCAAGGAAGAAAGTGAGAGGAAGAAAGAGAGGAAGATAAGACAGAAGAAGATAGACAGTAAAAGCGAGGTAGGAGAAAAGGCGAGATTGGGACCTGACTCACAAGGGAAGGCCCGAATCTGGCCATAGAGCAGGAAGGATATAGAAAGGAAAGTGAGGCGAGGTGAAGAACCTGAACCTCAAGCCTAACACACAAAGAAAAGGCCTCGATGGTCATAGAGTATGCAGAGTGAAGACAGGGAAGAGACACCGAAGAAGAACGAAACAAGGAACGAGGAACAGGAGGAAGTAACCAGAGGGGAAGAGGGTGAAGAGGAAGAGACGTTCGGAACACCGTTAGTGGAAAGAGGGAAAAAAGCGAACTCATTCACTGCGGGGGAGAGAAGTGCAAGAAGGAGGGGAAGACCGAGAAAGGGGGCAGAATACACACGGGATATTGGTGAGTTTTTGAATAGGAGTTCAAGCAAAAGGAAAATACTGGAAAGCCCGGAAGGGAATAAGGACCTGCGGAAAAAAAAGTGCGAAGAAGAAGAGAAGCAAGAAGAAGGGAAGAACAAAAAAAAGGAAGAAGAGGAGACAGTAAAAGATTTGCTAAAGGAGTCTGAAGATAGGAAAAAATTAAACAGATCACCAAGAAGAGACAGAATAGTTCAAGCAGAAAGAGAAAATCCTGTGACAGCACAGGAAATCGATGCACTAAACGAAGAGTGGAGAGAGAAAACAGAGTTGAATTCAGAAAAGGAGCGGTCTGAGGGAGAGAGAGAGATGGAGGAGAACTTGATGGAAAAGATAATGGTCGAACTAAGGGAGAGTAGAAGGGAGAGAGAGGAGATAAGGAAAGAAAGACAAGAGGCTCAGGCATTAATAAGAAAAGTGGACAAAAGATGGGAGGAAATGGAGAAGAGGATGCAGGACACGGAGGAGAAGATCAAAGAATTAATAGAGAGAATAGAAGAAAAAGAGAAAAAAGAAGAGGAGGAGAAGGCAAGGGAAAAAGAAAAAGAGAAAAAGAAGATGGAAAATATAGAAAAAGCGATGCAAAAGGTTGAAGAGGAAATAAAGAAGATGAAGGAGGTGGAGAGAAAGGATGAGGAACAAGAGAGGAAACAAGAGGAGAAGAAAGAAAAGAAGAATCAGGATAAGGACATGGAGGAAAAAAGGTGGGAAGAATGGAACAGGGAAATAAGGAAGAAAAACATCATTATAACAGGAATAAATATAAAGGAGGAGATAAGAAAAGAAATGGTGGAAGAATGGCTTAAGAAGGAGTTAGGGATAGAAACCAGGCTGATAAAGATTTGGATAATAAAAGGAAGAAGAGGATTAGTAGGGGCGCAGTGCAGCAGCAGAGAAGAAAAGGAAAAGATTATGGAGAATAAAAACAGACTAAAAGGAACCAAAATATACATAGATCACGATCTCACATTCAAAGAAAGGAGGAACAGAGAAATAGTATGGAAAAAGGCACGAGAATATAAAGATGAAGGTAAGAACGTAAGAGTAGGATATAATAAAATTATAGTAGAAAATGAAGAACACAGGTTCGATGAATGGAGAGGAAAATTTTTTCGAAAAAGGGAGGAAGATACAAAAAGAGGGAAGAAAGAAATACAGCAAGAACAACAAGAAAGAAATTAAAATGGTAATTTGGAATATAGCAGGATTGACAGAGAATAAGGAGGATAAATTAGAGTATATAAAGAGATTTGATATAATAGGATTAGTAGAAACTTGGATAATAAAAGAGAAAGAAGAGTGGATTAAAGAAAAGCTTAAAGATTTTGATATAGAATGCGTAGAAGCAAGAAAAGATAATAAGAAGGGAAGAGCGAAGGGAGGAATAATCTTAGGCATAAGAAGAGGATTAATGGACGCACAAAGGAGATTAAGAGCGACAGAAGAAGTAATAGCAGTAGAAGTGAAAAAGAAGGAAAAAACCTACAGGATAATTGTCACATACATGAATGAGAAGAAAAAGGAAAACTGGAAAGAAATCAAGAAAGTTTTGGAAGACAATGAGAGGACGATAACTATAATTGGAGGAGATTTCAATGCGAGGATAGGAGAAGAAGAAGGATGGTTAGAGGAAGAAGAAACTTTCAACCTAAGAAGCGAAATGGAGAAGGAAAGAAATAGAAAATCAAGGGATAAAACAGTTAACAAAGAAGGAGAAAAAATGTTGGAGGAAGTAAGAAATAATGGATTGTATATAGTAAACGGTAACATGAATGGAGACGAAGAAGGAGAATTTACACATATAGGCCCAAGAGGAATGACAACGATTGACTACCTGTTAACGAATATAAGCGGGAAAGAAATTATACAGCGCATGAAAATTGGAGAAAAAATAGAGTCAGATCATATGCCAATAGAAGTAACATGGAAGGAAAAAACAGAAGAGAGAAGAATGGAGATAAGGAAAGAAATAACGGATTGGACACAGGAAGGAATCAGAAAATATCAAGAAAACCTAAAGGAAGAAGAAATAGTTAGGGCAAAAAACTGGAAAGAACTAAAAGGAATAATAAAGAAAGCTATACCAAAAAAGACAATCGAAGAAAAAGTTAGGAAAGAAAGATGGTACGATAAGGAATGCAGACAGAAAAAGAGGAAACTGAAGAATTTACTAAAGCTCTGCAAGAAGGAAGGAAAAGGGCAGAAGAGATTTTATGAAGCAAGAAAAGAATACAAGAAACTACTGAAGGAGAAGCTAGAGAAGGAAGGAGAAAAAATTATAGAAGAAATGAGAAGGGATAAAACGGAGAAGAAGTTTTGGGAAATCGTAAATCAAAATAGGAAAAGAAGAGAAGGAATAGACGAAAACATAAGAAGAGAAGATTGGATGAAACACTTTACAAAACAGTTAGGAGGAACAGAAATAGATATAGGTGAGGAGGGAGAGAGAACTGAGGAGGTGATCAATGAGGAACTGGAAAAAGGCGGAAACAGAGGAGCGGATTGCAGGATAACAGAAGAGATTACAGAAGAGGAAATTGAAGTGACAATAAGGAAGCTAAAAAAGAAGAAGGCAGTAGGGCCAGACGGAATAGGTAACGAGGCATGGATCTACGGAATTGAAAAGCTAAGAGGAAAAATGAAGGAAATTTTAAATAAAATGTGGAATGGAGGAAAGTTAACAAAAGAATGGAAGGAAGGTATAATAACACCGATATATAAAAAAGGAGACAAGAAAAAAGCGGAAAATTATAGAGGAATAACGTTGATGGACACGGGTTATAAAATTTATACAGAAATAATAAGAAGAAAGTTAAGTAAAAATTTAGAAGAGAAAAAAGGTCTTAGTGAGACTCAATTAGGATTTAGGAAGGAAAGAGGCACAATTGATGCGGTATATATCCTAAAGAATGCGATAAATGAATCAATAAGAAGAGAAAAAGGAAAGTTATACGTGCTATTCGCAGACATGAAAGGAGCATTTGACAGACTAAAAAGGGAAGAAATTTGGAACATGCTGGAGAAAATAGGTATAGAAGAAAATATAACGGAAAGAATAAGGGACATATATACAGGAACAAAGAGCACAATAAAGATAAAGGAGAAAAGAGTAGGATCAATGAAACTGAAGAAAGGAGTCAGACAAGGATGCCCCCTCAGCCCGACCTTGTTCAATGTGAGCCTTGCGGATTTGGAAGAGGAGATGAGAAAAGTACAAGAAGGAGGCGCAGTATTAGGGAGAAAGAAAATTTACTCACTGTCATATGCAGACGATGTTGCACTAATGTCCACTACGCCAGAAGGGCTAAAAGAGATGATAGAGAGATTGGGAAAGTATTTGGAAAAAAAAGGCTTGGAATTGAATACGGAAAAGTCAAAGATAATGGTGTTCAGAAAAGGACAAGGAAGGAGAACCAGATTAGAATTCAAATGGAAAGAGGAAGTAATAGAAGAAGTGAAAGAATTTACATATCTGGGATACATAATGAAGGGCAACAACAGTGATGAAGGACAAATTAAGAAGCTAGAAGGTAAAGCTAAAAGCGTAGTAGGAAGAATTTGGAGCATAGGAGAGAGGAAATTTAAAGAAGATTGGGATAAAAGGATGAGATTATTCGATGCACTAATAGAATCAGTAATAATGTATGGAGCCGAAATTTGGGGGTGGAAAGAAAGGAAAGAACTTGAAAGAATACAAAGGAAATATATTAAATGGGTGCTAAAGCTTGACAAGAATACACCGGACTACATAGTGATGAAAGAAACAAACAGGGATGATTTAATAATTAAGACAGGAAAAAGAGCATTAAAATATGAAGAAAAGTTGGAAAAACAAGAAAGAAACACGATCCTGGGAGAATACTGGAAAATACAAGAGAGAAGAAGAGAAGAAAAAAGCCAAGAAGACAAGAGAGAATTCTTGAAGAAAAGAGGATGGTCAATAGAAAAGTATTGGGAAAATAAAGGTAGGAAAGAGTCAGTGTGGCAAAGATTGGAGGAGAAAGGCAGGGAAATACAGACAAATTATAGAGAAGAAAGGATAAAGGATTCAAGATACGCAGAAGAGATCAGGGAGGTACTCTTGGAAGAACACGGAAGGAGATACATGGAGAGAGGCCAAAGACTAAGAAAAGATGAATTAAGTACGGTGGCTAGGTTTAGAACAGGAAATGAAAGCAGAAAGTGCATGTTCTGGCTAAAAGAAGAGGAAAGGTTGTGCAGATTATGCGGCAAAGAAGAGGAAAGCTACGAGCATGTATTTGAAAACTGTGGAAAGGTTAAAAATAAAAATGGGAAGTGGAGAGAGATACTAGAGGGAGAAAAAAGAAGTCTAGGAAGGATGAAGGAAGTACTGTGGAAACGGAAGGAAGAGGAGAAAAGAAAGGAAATAATAGGTGGAAAATAAAAAAAAAAAAGAGAAAAAGAAAGTCAGAAAAATCAATAAGGAAGGAGTGCAGAGAGGAGAGAGATCGAGAGGATACCTGGAAGGGAGGAGATAGGTTTTAGATAGGTATACAAAGACTGATTAAATGTATTAGAATAGATAGGAGAATGAAATATTTAGAGATGGAAGAAGAAGGAAGAAAGAGATGAAATAAATTATAAAAAACAAAAAAAAAACAAAAAAAACACACACACACTAATACACACGCAAATAAAATGAATAAATGTATCTTGACAAGTTGACATAAATTGTATAAAATTAGTCAATAAATACTACTACTACTACTATAATTTGAATATATAGTCAGTAATTAAATAAAAAGATATAATATATGTATATACCTATCACGAATGACGCAAAAAATTCATTCATGATAACTGTTATAAACTGTTATAAAATAATTATATTATTATATTTATATATTCACAACTAATTATAGAGGACATTATTCGCGTTTCCTCTTTCACTCATAATTTTACATTAGTTTGTAATTATCGGTCATATATAATGTCGAAAATTAATTATATTCCCATGTTCAAAAAAATATTGTTTATACATATACATATAAATAATCACAATCATTAAATTTTGCTTCGATTACTCAAAAACACAAATTAGATATATCATTATATTATTTGATTTTGTACAATCATAAAAACGGATGTGATATTTTTTAATAATAATCAAAATTGTATGAAAAGTAAGATTACAAAATTTCTTTAATTTTCATTGATATATGTAACATCAAGAGACACGGTAGTGTCTTGAAGTCGAGTCATCATCACTCAGGCGCAAGACACACCGTGTATTTTTACGCGAATGGCTAAGTTGCGAGTAATGCATATTATCGGTTCTCAATAACCGCTGAATCGATCAAATTCTTATTACATTTAATGAATTGCTTGGGTTCGATTTATATAAGGAAAGTGTCTTTATTTTTGCTCTATGTGCTCTATAAGCAGAAATATAACGATGCAAAGTTTCAATGTGAAACTTTTTAATTAATTAAGAAACGTCACAGTCGTGGTCGTGGCTAGCTATACTACATTTTTTACATATTTTTCTTGTACGGTTCGCACGTTTGACGAAAGAGGCGCTGTGTTCTCGTGACGATAGAGATGTATAATTTTTTTATGATGATGTATAATTTTTTTATCATGCCAGAAATTACCGACTGTAATTGGAATGAATTGATCGGTACATAGTATACTTTCCGATTCACGCATGATGCGCATGAAGTGACAGAAAATGTATAGTTCATGTCACGCATATCCCCAAAAACTTACCTTTTTAAAAAAAGGTAAAAAAAGGGCGCCAAGTTCATGCACTAATTGTATCCAACTGTCATATTGTGTACAAAAATAGTGATATAAAAAAATTGCGCCAACTAAGAATAAAAATTTGTACAAGATAAATAGTAAAAAAAATTTTAATTAAAAAAACTTGGCGCTGCCAATAAAATTGGCATATATTCCAATTAAATATATGTTTAACAGCAAATATAATTGCTGGACATTTATTATTAATTCTCTTAAGATCTTCTGGATTTGTAAATTTAGACTTTTAAGCTGAACAATTTATTAATAAAATTGGCAGCGCCAAGTTTTTTTAATTAAAATTTTTTTTACTATTTATCTTGTACAAATTTTTATTCTTAGTTGGCGCAATTTTTTTATATCACTATTTTTGTAGACAATATGACAGTTGGATACAATTAGTGCATGAACTTGGCGCCCTTTTTTTACCTTTTTTTAAAAAGGTAAGTTTTTGGGGATTATATCACTTCTTTTTTTAGTCTAATTTGCTAAGAGATATTATATTAAAAAAAGTATGTATATATATATATATATATATATATGTATACTCTTTTAATATATAAGCAAATTATATAAAAATATATATAGAATAAGTATATATAATATACATTTTATATATATATATATAATTAATATATTATATATATTTATATTTAGCTTGTAAAATAGATATATATATTTATTTACCTTACTCCAATTATCATACCGTACTGGCTCTTGCCAATTTTTAATTAATAATTTAATTATTTATTATTTATAACTTGCACTTTATCACTACTCAAAATGCGGTTAATGATACATGTCACTAATGACACATATGACACATGTCATTAATATCGAAAAGCGTCGCTAGCGCAATCTTCTGTCGAGAGTAGGAAAAGGACGTTTTCGCTTTCTATGTGTTGTGTACATGTGCGTGGACGACGACCATGATGATAATAATGATAAAGACGTTTCTTAATTGAAAATTTTCATATTTCGACTTTGCATTATGATATCTCCGTTAATAGATCACGCAGTGCAAAAAGAAAGATACTTTCTTTATACAATTCAAACTCGCTCTATCGATTAAAACTAGTAAGAATTCGATCCGTTCAGCCGTTATTGAAATCCGATAATCTAAGTTACTCTCAACTGTCCGACTCGCGTATAGATACACGGTGTGCCGCGCAATGCTTCGCATGAACTTGGCGCGAGACACTACCGTGTCTCTTGATTGTTATACATCTTCTGTCACTTTATGCGCATCATGTGTGAAAGTACCTATAGATGTCAATTATTTGAATCGACCATGCATATCGAATGTAATACTTATCCAAATAATTGCTACCTATGTATCGATTAATTTATTGCAATTGCAATCACCCAGGTAGCAAGCACACGTCATTTTGACGTTTAAAATTGCTCATTCACTGACTATTCTTGACGTCACGAATTGACGTTTTCATAACGTAAAAGTGACGATCTAATGTCACAGATGCCTTACATCATGACATGTATCGCATTTTGATGTCTTTCTCTTAGCATAATAATATATTTAATAATGTTGTCGAATAAAGCACTCTCTAAAAGTGAATCAGTGTATTATCACTGAAAAACAGTAAATAATCACTAATTACAGTAATTATAAGTACAGCTATAAATCAGTGATATTTTATAGAAAAAATCAGTTAATAATTTTGACTATTTCAGTAACATCTCAGTAATATTTCTTTCGTTATTGCCAGTAACATTAAACTACAATTCATCTCTCTATTTCATAAATATAATATAATAAATATAAAAATATAATATATAATAAACATAAATATAAATAAATAAATATATAAATATAAATATATATAAATATAAATATATATAAATATAAATATATATATATATATATATATATAAAGTCTGATCGCGAAATAAGTCATGTCACATAAAAAATTTTAAAAGATTTTTTTTATGGGATCGATGTACTAACTGTAATGACATTCATAATAAAATAATCGTCACTTCAAGACTGAAAAATGACGTCAAAATAATGTTGCAAGACGTCAATATAAAGTCATGTAACAATAATCAGTCATTTTGACGACATATGACCAAAAATAACTAGTTTGGAACTTCAAAATGACGTGTGCTTGCTACCTGGGCAGTAATCCCTCGCATAAAAAAAATTGGTACACGAAATAAAACTCATCTTATATGCAGTCACCTGCACTATCACACTATCTAGTAACATTAATAACAGATTTCTAAAGTTATTTAGAGACGATTTTTCTTCATTGAAAATGTCGAAGATTTGTAACTAAACCTAAAATTAAAATTTTATTAAAGTGAACTTCACCTGGAATTAATTGAAGAATGTAGCTTTGTTAATATTTTAACTTTACGAAGTTTGTAAAA
The DNA here is from genome assembly GCF_003227725.1 of Camponotus floridanus. NCBI lineage: Eukaryota > Metazoa > Arthropoda > Insecta > Hymenoptera > Formicidae > Camponotus > Camponotus floridanus. Next base: position 278,860 of record NW_020229306.1, on the reverse strand, counting down.
AGTATATTAAGTAGAGAAGATCGTCATATTTTAATGAAATGACGGGGCTGGTGGCGGATTCTTTGCTTATTTATTTGGATATTTAACATATCCTCAAAAATTACTTTTTTAAAAAGTATAAAAAAGTTAATGTGTCAGTATTAAATTGTAAAAAATTTTATGTTATTGTATAATATAAAGCTGTTTTATGCACAAGACATAGTATTATTTAAACTACAAAAATGTTACATTAAACAAAGTTAATGTGCAAAATAGTTATTTCTTAATTGTTTACAAAAATTAGTGATATCCTAAAATAATTACCTTTTCAAAAAAAGGTAAAAAAAAAAGAAGTCGAGTCATCTCAGTAGTAAAACATTATTGTATAAAATTATTTTTAAAAAATTATTTTAATAAAAAATTGCTGTATTAAAAAAAATTGTGTAAAATAGTTGTCATAACTATCTACAAAAATTAATGATATATTGTATTTAAATAGAAAATTACGTCGAGAATAAAAAAGTGCGATTTTATTTTATGTTTATCAACAGTGTGTGTGTGTGTGTGTGTGTGTGTGTGTGCGTATGTGTGTGTGTGTGTGTTAGATGTGATTGACTGCTGATAAATAATTAGACGAAGAAAAATTATGTTTATTGTATATTCGTCGAAAGTTATTACATCTTTGTCGTAAAAGTCAGAATCCCGATTTCTTCAACGATGAACAGTTGATTCATGTAGCTCGTAATTTAAAAAATTTTAATTATTAAGAAACTCGACGCTGCTGAATAATATACAAATAACTTTGGCAGCGTCGAGTTTTTTAATAATTAAAATTTATTAAATTACGAGCTATATGAATCAACTGTTCATCGTTGAAGAAATCGAGATTCTGACTTTTATGACAAAGATGTAATAACTTTCGCCGAAAATATAAACATAATTTTTCTTCATCTAATTATTTATCAGCAGTCAATCACATCTAACACACACACACACACACACACACACACACACACACACGCACACGCACACGCACGCACACACACACACACACACACACACACACACACACACACACACACAGTTGATAAACATAAAATAAAATCGCACTCTTTTATTCTCGACGTAATTTTCTATTTAAATACAATATATCATTAATTTTTGTAGATAGTTATGACAACTATTTTACACAATTTGTTTTAATACAGCAATTTTTTATTTAAATAATTTTTTGTAAAATAATTTTATACATAATTTTTATTATAATGTTTTACTCCTGAGATGACTCGACTTCTTTTTTTTACCTTTTTTTGAAAAGGTAATTTTTTTAGGATTAAGATTAGACCTAAAAGTAATCAGATCAGAATCAATTTAAAAATATTCTAGAAATATCTTTTCTACATTAAAATTTATTGAGTCGTTTGGAAAATAACATAAACATTAATTTAAGTATATCGGCTAAATAATGTCGACCGGATTCAGTTAAGCATCCTCTATGTTCTTTCTTAATGCTATAATATTTTTCAGACAAAATTCGAAATTTGGTCTAGCATCCGCTGCACTCCAGCAACTTAGCATCATCTGGTACAATGGTGACGGACAGTTAAGAGTCATTGGAAACCTGCTTCCAGCACGTACATAATTTATCACTTCTTCATTAGTCTTGGCACTATAAGGTTGCTCACCCAACGATGTAATTTCCCACATTAATATTCCAAATGACCAAACATTGCTTTGAGAAGTAAATATTCCCATTATTAAAGATTCGGGTGCCATCCAGCGAATAGGAAGCAAACCCTCTCCTTTCTAAAACATAATTTAAACAAAAATTTGATTTTCTGATTTAAGTTGTTCATTTCTAGAATGTGTGTAAAATCAAAAACATTAATTTATCTCTTGCTATATATAAATAAAAACTACTTATATTCTACTATATATTACTTAAGAAACAATGCACGATACTATTATGAAAAAACTATAAAAAATGGAAAATATTTTCAAAAGAATTCATTTTTTAATCCTTAGATTTTTTCATAATTGTACTTACGCGCGCATAATTGTACTGCACGCGATAATCATCCTTGTAGATATTTCTAGCTAGTCCAAAATCTCCAATTTTTATGACATGATTCTCTCGATTTCTCGAAGATACTAAACAATTGCGACATGCTAGATCTCTATGTACGAAACGTAACTCTTCCAAGTAGCAACAACCTCGCGCAACATCTTCGCACATGGCGAGCAAATCTTGCAATCGCAGAGCAAGCGAATCTGACGCTTGCAAATTTCGACATTCTCTCAAATATTTTAACAGATCTCCAGTTTCCATCAATTCCAACACTAGTAACGGAGAATCTCCATCTAAATAAACGGCCAACAATCTTAATATATGTTTGTGTTAAAAATGACTCATAAGCTTAGCTTCCTTTAACAATTTCACTTTCTCATGGGAAGAAGCACCTTTCGAAGCGTTTTTATTGCAACGGATATCTCTGTGCCCGATTTTTCTAAATCCTTCACCTTTCCTTGATACACCTGCAAAATATTTCACACAAATTTACATGCGTACTTTATTGAAAAATGTATAATTTAATGTGAAGTAGTATTTTACTTTATATTTTACTTTATATTAAATAATTCAATGAAAAGTATATAATAAAGTGCATGCTTGTTTTCTCATGTAAATTTTATATCACTTATAATCTATTTAAAAAATTCATGTAATTTATATCTTTATTAAAAATACGTATCTGTTTTGTTAATCCAAAAAATAATTTAAAATATTGCTTGAAAAAATTAATTTTTACCATTCCGAATGCGCCGCTACCAAGATGTTTCGTAAGTGTAATTTGATTTCGTGCGATTTTAGTTATCGCATATTCATCCGGGTTATAATGTAACATAGGACTGTAAATCATATTGGATTGAGTGTTTCGGCAAGGTACTTCAGGTAGAATCGCCAATTCTACATCGGTCATTGTAGAAGACAAAAATTGTTCATTATTACCTCTGCGTTGACGATACACTATTATAAAATTACGATTTAATTATGTAATAATATATATTATAAAATTTACTGTATTTTAGTAAATTTATTCGTTTAGTTTTATATAAGTAAATTACTATTTTCAGTAAATCTCTAGATATTATATCAAATATATATGCATAATCTACAATTCAAGTTGACATTTATATCAAATATACTTACAACGATAAATGTCGAAAATGCAGATTATAGGAACTATAACCAACATCAATAATAAGTAATATTTATTCCCTATTATTCCAGGAGTGCTCGGAATATCTAGATTAAGCAAAAGTATAATTTTAATATCTTCGTGTGTGTATCCTTTTACAAATTTAGTTTTACTTATAACTTTATTATAAGATTTAATTTTTTTAAATTTCATATTCCTATTCATATCCAAAAAATATCAGCACATAATATTATAATATCTATGCAGCACAAAATATTACAACTACTTTGCAACAATGTTGGAATATTACAAATTGCAAGGCAACATTACGGAAACATTGTAGAAATATAATTTAACAAAATGTAAATTAGATATTAGCAATATAATATTTATATTTTGAAAACACTTTAAAACTATAACACTCTTTAATTTATCTATAAAAATAATGTAATAATACATTTTTTTATGTCTGTATATATTTTTTATGTCTGTATGCGATGAATTTTACTTTTTTGCAGAAATCAAATAAAATATTGATACAAATAATATCGAGTAAATATAATTCTAAGCTACAGATAAGCCTTGCTATTTTTTTATTAAAATATAGATAACATTTTATATCAATGTTACAATATATTTTATGATATATTTCCACTTCATGTACGAATACGATATTAATCTTCAAAGATAATATATCTTTTTATTATATTAAGAATATATATTATTATATCTATCATTATATTTTTCTATGCATTTTTCTGTACTTTTCACATGCAAATATATGTAATTATAACGGATTTTTAAAATTTTTAAATAAAAATGTTATTAGGAATGTATAATTAATTCTATAACTAATATATAAATGTATATAAAATACACATTATAAGAGCATATAGAACATTTAAAATAAAAAAAGTGATTTCTAAGTAATAGTTTAGAGAAATTTTGTATAAAAATATAACATTATATTTTATATGATGTTATGTTTAAATATAATTTTACAATATATTAGGTATCGTAAACTAGTATTTATATCAAGCTTTTTAATTTAATTAAATGTTTCCAAGATATTCATCCATCAAAAACAAAAATATTTTATACGTAATGTTATTAAATAGCTGCAATAACATTGCATTTTTTCCATATATTACACTGTAATATTGCTACAATATTTCATTGCAAAAAGCGAACACTTTAACTTTATCACAATCTTATAACAATAACTCTGCAAAGTTTCGCATTCTTTTCGCAAATTTTTTATGATATTCATTTGATGCAGTTTGAATCAAACAATAAGTAATGCGGTAGTGTGTTTGGCTAGCGATCACAATACTAACTGACTTCGAATGATAAATCTGATCATGTTGCCATGACGTCTTATTAACTGCATTCCGTTTGTAATTTATTTTTTTTTCACGGAGATACTCGCGTTATTTCAAAAAGAATTAAAATCTTTAAAAATTATTTGATAAAAAAGTTATATATGTATAAAACAAAAATAGTTCAATGTATAAATAAAAATAATTATATGTATATATAATTGTTTAATGAATTTTATTATAAACTTTTTATATTAATTTATTTCTGAGTATCTTCTCTTTGGCATAAGAAGTACGTTTACTATATAAAAAGATATTCTGATTATAAGAAAAGTAATAATGGATATAAAAAAGCGGTTTATACGTTTTCTGTGACATTCATATAATGCAGTTTGAATCAATACATAGCGTTTTTAATATAAATCTTGTAGTTCTAGTATGAATAAGTATAAACTTCCAATAGCACATAAATAACTAAAATAAATAAAATAATTGTACGAGTTATTATTTGCATCGAATAACCTTATAATAACGTATAATTTTTTTTTTTTTTTTTTTTTTTTTTTTTTCCGCTGGCCGGGAGGTGGAAATACTTGATGCACATCCCTGGGTCGGCCCAGGCGGTAGTGTGGGACTGAGTGCAATGGGTAGTGGGCGTGATAACCCCCAGCTACCCGTACGTTACCCACTAAAACCACCCCCCTGGGGGGGAGGCAACCCGAAAGTTGCCCCCCCCCATTACCATCCGAACCTTCCTTTCTCCATATGCCCTTTCGGGAGGGACCGTTTGACACATTACTTCTTCCGGAAGGGCAGAGTCCGCGCTTATGGCGCCCTTCAATAAATATTTACAACACATACTGGACACACACTAATCCTACACTCTGTTGTCGTCATCGTCTCCGTCATCTTTGTCGACGTCATCAGTTATTCTCGGGGGCCTTCCCCTCCGCCTCCGAGCCCCTCTGGTTGAAGGGCTCAGAGGCGAAGGGAGAGGCAAACCCTGGGAGGACGCCACCAGAAGCTGTGCCTGTGCCTGTCGCTCCCTCTCATCAGCCTCCTTAGCAGCCATCACAGTCTCCGCAAAACCAGCCACTGCCAGCCACGCTTCACAAGAACCCAGCATCGCCGCGACCATATGATCCAGGGTCATATCCGCTGCTCGTCGCACAGGATCAGCAACATCTAGATCCATTTCCTCCACGTCGATCAGGCCAGCTACAGGGGCAACCGCCAATACAGGGTCTTCTTCAGCCATTGCCGAGCCATCATCATCCGTCCCCAACACCAGGGCAACTGGCCTCGGGAGAGGGGGAGGAGGAGGTGCTCTACCTATCCTTTCAATAAGCTGGCTTCTTTCATCCTGCCACCTGCTATAGTAGGACAGTGTGTGCTCAGGCGTGTCTACGTCGCCCGAATCACATGCCGCACACGCTGAGTCAGGGACTTTAAAAAAAAAAAAAGACGATAGCAGTAAGATTCGAACTCGGGTCAGCGCCGTGACAAGCAGACATCTTACGCGCACTGTCACGCGCTATTACAATAACGTATAATATAATATAATTTTACTTAATATTAACTTAACATAATGTACTTAATATAATATATAATATAATATAATATAAAAAACTAATAATATAAATTACTTTATTATTTTAATTAGATAGTATAAAGCTCTCATAATTAATAAATTAAAATCATTCAAACAGGCATAGAGAGCTGGAAATCATTATTAGTCGCGAATTATACAGATTAAATAATAGTAAACATTAATAGGTTGAAAATTCAGTTTTAATAATACATAAATGTTTAGACAATTTAAGAGCGGACGTTTCGACTTATATTTAAGTCATCTTCAGTGCATGTTAATTCTCGTAAAGTAAGCAGATGCTGTACGCAGTAAACATATGTAATGAATTTCAATTCGCAGTAAAACGGTACTCTCTAAAAGTGAATCAGTGAAAATATCACTAATTTAAACAGTAAAATAAGATTTCACTGAGAATCAGTGAGTATTTTACTGATCTTCAGTGGAAACGCTTATTTTTTTGTTATTTTATCTTATATCTTATATTTGATTATGGTCAGTTAAAATAAAATTCACTGTAAAAACAGTAAATTTTACTGTAAAACCAGTAATCGCTAGTTCGTTCATTTACCGCTACAATCGCTATCTCTCTCGTATTTAATTTTAGTTATAAGAATTATATAAAGTTTGCAAAGAGCAACACTTAAAATTAGAAGTATTACTTCGATTTAATTTCTGATACAAGCTCAATAGAGAGGCTTTAGATATTAAATCGATCTTTATAAGTCGGACAATGTCTGGCGACTTAATGAAAATTATTTGTTCGTTATCTATTTAAAATAACAAGTTCAATATGCATGTAATATAAATAAAATAAAATTTTTAATATAATAAATATTTAGTAAATATAAATAAAATTTTTAATTTTATATGAAATAGATAGAGAGATGAATTATAGTTAAATATTACTGACAATAACAAAGGAAATATTGAGAAATATTACTGATTGAAATAGTCAAAATTATTAACTGATTCTTTCAATAAAATATTATTGATTTACAGTGCTGTACTTATAACTGCTGTAATCAGTGACTATTTACTGTTTTTCAGTGATAATACACTGATTCACTTTTAGAGAGTAGGGAGATCATCTTACGGTTATATCCATGGATGAAACGGACCTTAGAAGTTTAAGTTAATAGGTCTAAATTTTGTGTGGTTCTAATGGACGTTTGTCAAACCGCAGACCAATAGTCAGACTATAAAAATAAGTAAAGTAATTGTCAACCATGGATTCGCAATATTTACATTTGAAATGAGACTTTAAACAATGAACAAAATAGAAATTATTAAAATTAAAATAATTAAATAAAAAATAAGAAGTTATTAAGCCCAGTGAGGTAAAAGTAACTTACAATATCATGATGAGTCCGAATTATATTAATTTATCTGTCACTGGGAAAAACTTTATAAAACTGTATGTTACTTCCTTCTTCGAAGGTACGAATATAAATGACAGTATAACGTTCATTATACTAGTATTAATTTTTCTGTGTATGACCTCAGGCGTCAGGAAGTTTATTTATTAAATCATTGCATATGTCAGGAAAGCATTCTCTGTCTGTTTGTGAATTTAAGCCGTTACGTTGTCATTTAATATAAATCATTTCGGAAATTAGTCTTTTGTAATAAAAGGTTTCTCTGTCCAAAATCTTCACCTCATCCATTAAAATTCAATCTATGTTCTGTAATGACAGACCTATTCGTTGTATTTTTATTAATATTCTTTTTGTGTTCATTTATCCTAGTACTTAATTTTCTGCCTGTTTGTCCAACATATGTTGCGTCACAATTCTCGCATTTAATCTTATAAACGACATTAGTGTGAGAGCCTTTAGGAATAATGTCTTTATGGGTCTTAATTATTGTACTAAGTTTGTTAAGACTAAAGTATGACAAGACGGTATCCGTGTATTTAATAATGTTTTTCATATTGTTAGTCAAGGATGGAATGAAAGAAACTGTAAAAATATGAAACATTTTCTTTTTCAATTTCAGGTTTATTAGTTGTATTATCATGTAACAGATGACGATGTACATGACGAAGTCTCAGCGGTTTGACAAATGTTCATTAGAACCACACAAAATTTAGGCCTATTAACCTAAACTTGCAAGGCCGTTTCATCCATGGATATAACCGTAAGATGATCTCCCTACCGTTTTACTGCGAATTGAAATTCATTAAATATGTTTTCCTACGTACAGCATCTGCTTACTTTCCGAGAATTAACATGCGCTGAAGATGACTTAAATATAAGTCGAAACGCCCGCTCTTAAATTGTCTAAACATCTATGTATATTAAAACTGAATTTTTCACCTATTAATGTTTACTATTATTTAATCTGTATAATTCGCGACTAATAATGATCTCCAGCTCTCTATGCCTGTCTGAATGATTTTAATTTATTATTTTATTTATATTATTGTAATTTTATATACGACAATTTTTATATGCACCAGTGTGCATTAGTGCATCCAATCAAATTCTCTCTTTCCCCCGTTGAAAATTAATGACTTTTTTCAAAAAAGTGATTTTCTAATGCTCCGGTCTCCTTTTGTGACTTATTCAGTATATCATATATTAAATGATATATAACATTTTTATTTTCGAAACTATTTTATATTTTAAAGAAACATTCCTGCTAAGAATAATTAAGAAAAAATTCTGTGTGTCAAGAATAATTAAGAATAATTAAACNTAATATGGTTTCAGCATGATGGAGCTCCTGCTCATTTTGGTGCAGGACCACGTCGTATTTTAAATGAGACTTTTCCGCTACGGTGGATAGGAAGAAGGAACGGAAATGAGGGAGGAGAGGATTGGCCACCTCGGTCACCAGATCTAACTCCTCTTGATTATTATCTATGGGGATATCTGAAGAGTAAGGTTTACAGAACAAAACCTAAAACCATTCACGAATTGATACAGCGAATAAGGGATGAAATGGCTTTGATACCTTTTGAAACGAATCGTAAAGTCATTTCTACATTCTACCAAAGATTAGCATATTGTCAGGAAGTAAATGGCAGCCACTTTCAGCATTTACTTTAACACATTGAAACACATTTGCAATCGTTTGGTGCAACCTAACCTGATCTCTGTATACACGCACCGCACGCACGCACACGCACACATTTCGAACAATTATTATGATAAATGAGCATCCACAAATTTATTTACTGTTTACTATGTCGATTGCTTTCCAGGTCTTTAAATGCTCGATTGTAATTTGGTTGGGTCTTTGCTTTTGCTGACTGGATCCACGACCGATCTTGCCTTAGTTAGCTGGATCACACACACAACAGATGCAAATCCGAGCGAGTAACCTCCATGTAGTACACCTTGGATAATGTTAATACCGGCGCTACTCTATCATTCAACCCTCATAACTCGCAAAGTACTTAATAAAAATGAACATTATTATAGTGTTTTGGAAAGCTCTTGAATTAAGCTATAAGAATATGCAATCAAATGTAGGGGGTGTCATTTAAAAAAGTCAATGTGACCTTGACCTGACCTTGATGACGCCATCCAAGGTCAAACTGATAGAATCAGTATATAGATCTTCTTAAACCCTACAACTTTTGTTGGAAACACTTTTCTGTAAAACGTATATTTTCCGAGATATTTAGGGGTTTCCACACTTTTGGTAGACCCTGTATATATAATTATGTATTTATTTTTAATTGCTTCAACATTACATAACGAGCGGCAGAGTAATAATAGTAGAGAATACATACAATATGTTAATATTCATTTCACATATTATTGTATTTTAAAGGAAAAAATTTATAATGGAATAATTAAATGATATTAACTGAATATTAAATTGAATAAAATAGCCTATATAAGAAACAAAAAAAACAAGATATAAATATTAGGATCGATTTAGCACATTATTTTTAAAATTTTCTTAAGTATAATCGTAAGTTTGAAAATTTCATATGGCCAATAAAATAGTCATATAATATTTTTAGACTGTACTACGATAATTTTAAATATAAGACTATAAATACCGCACAGTAAAAAATTTTGTGTTAAATTTAACATATTTCACATGTCCCAATTTATCCACTCTAATTTTAATGTTAATTTAACAGAAGGCAAGTATGTAAATAAATAACACAAGTAATATGTTTAAAAATTAACACAAAAGTGTAACACTTAAACTTTATCTGGAAATAAAATTTACGTTAAATTAACATATTTATAATGTTAAATTTAATTAAAAGAAAATGTTATTTTTACATTTTTATAATAAATAACAGAAGAGAAATGTCGATTTAATATATAGAAACTTATAGAGAGAAAATAACACAACTTATCTGTTCATTTTAACATATAACATATTTCGTCAAAAATTCGTGCATTTACATATTAATTGTGTTGTTTTAACTCTTAGAAACGGTGAATATTATCTCAACGCAGAAATGTCAAAATAACGCAAAGATAATATGTTACATTAACATAAGAGTATGTTAAAAATTTAACACAATAGTTTTTACACGAGAAAATTTTAACAGAAATACAAAATGTTTTTTACCGTGCGACTATGGAATTTATGTCTTTTTTATTGTAGACACAATTAACAATGCTGTATAATTTTGTAAAATATATTGGTTTTGAATAAGAAGCATGAATCGTGCACAAGAATTTTCGAGCAATTTTTGACAACATTGAATAAATTTAGCAAATTGAAATAATGAAAACTTTAAATCTCGCTTTAATGAATCAAAAAGATACACTTACCGTGTTGAGAACAGTATCGGGATTGAATTTGGTGTTATTTAATTGAATCCAGTTAGTTCGCATTATTCTCCTCCTCAGCTTGCTTGGCTCGGATGTTACATTTCTTGGGGCCGCATTAAGATTTCTATAAAACGAGAACAGATACGCGATCGCAATCAATCTCATTACGATGACGAGCAATTCAATAAACGTGCAAAACTTGGCTAGATCTTCAAAAAATCTAATCTAAAATAAATTTTAAAAAGGAACAAAAAATGCGAAAACGAGATGAATACGACTGTATGCAGTATTGCTTTTTATGTATTATTTAATGTTGCAGTGAATTGTATTTCGATTTTTGCCTTATCATGTGTCATTACGAAAAATAATATACATATATATGTATGAGATACATAGATTATTAAAATTAGAATATAAAACAAAGTAGTTGCATCTACAATTAATGCATGCATGCTTCGATAATCTGATAGTAATAGTGATCCATGTTTCATAATTATTGAATTAAACTCATTTTATTGTTTTTTACAAATTTGCCGCTAGTTTTAATCACTATTTCTTTTAGCATTTCACTTTTTATTTGTACCTTTAATTTGTGTTTATTTCACATTTATGTTACAGTGAATTTAAAAAATTTTTAACTAAATTGAAAACTAAAAAATAAAGAAATATTAATGTCCAACTAGATCTTATACATATATTTATAATTATTTATTATTTTTTGAATTTCATATTGCTTTAATAAATTCTGTATGCAACTGCAATGCAACTTTAGCATTAATTAATTAAAAGGCCTTGTATGTATATTTATTCTCAAGAACTAAAGATAATTTGAATATGCGACTTTTTATTCATTAATGCTGGCTTTAAATTATTTGCATCTTTGAAGAGAATTTCTAAAAGTTAAAGACTGTATAATCATCTTAGAAAATTATATCAATATTATTTCTTTATCATGGTTTTAATATTGTTAAGAAAAAAACATATTTATACAATAATTTTATTTAGACACATTACAAATTGACAAATCAGATTTATGTTGAAAAGTATGTTATTAAAATATTTAACAATGTTACTGAAATCAAATATGTTTAAAATATAATATATTTTTATACTTTTGTATCTAATTTCTTTAAAGTTCTTTATATAAACTTATTACTTGTTATACGTTACGTTATTTGTTTCATGAGAACAAGTGAGATTCGATATCTCTTGTATTTAAAAAAAAATTATTATATTTAATGCTTTTTTATGTAAAAATTCTTTTATAAGTTTGTAGAATCGCGACTAGTTTGATCGGCTTAAGATACATTTATTCGTTTATTATTATTTAATATTAAATACATTTAATATTAATAAATTAGCATTAATAAAAATGGGGAACACTTTTTGAACTTTAAAAATTGAGCTATTTTTAAACCGCTGAAAAATTATCATAGATAAAAAGTTATAAAAGCATTTTGAAACTTAAAGTATTAACTTTAACACGCGGTTGATGGTTTTAAAAAATTTTTTTTATCTTTTTTTTTCTGCGCTTTAAAAAAGAATTTGTTTAGTTCCTTAAAATTACGTATTTTTGACAATCGCAGAACGATAAAAAATTTTTCTCTAAAAATTTTTTCATGATAGCGAAAAAGTACTGATTTATTTTCAAAATCATATTACTCGGTCAAAAAAAAAATCGTAGGAAAATTTAAAAAAAGCATTTTGTAGGCAAAATGTTGTAGTTTATGGAATTTTAGTTGAAAAGTTATCGAGAAGAATAAATCACAAAAGAAAAGGATATCAATTTTTCTTCAGTATCTTAAAAAATTTTAAAGAATAAATTTTTTTTAAACCTTCTAAAAAGAAATCTTTTTCTTTTTTCGTTACTTATATTTTAATCTGTAGTCTATTTTTATTAATATTTTATTTATTGGTACTTAATTTGTATTATCTCGTGTTAGGTTCGAAAAATAACTATTGGATTCGTTATTTATTTGCACAAAAATATATGCAAAGTACTTTTTTTAATATCTTCCTTACTTTCATATAAATGAAATTTGTAATATCATTATTATTAAAAAAAATAATTATAGCTATAATAGTATTATAAGCGTTACTAATTATACTATCAATCCTTATGTGTAACATCAAATAGAATATATCTGTAAACTTCTGGAAAATTGAAAAAAATTATATTTCACATAAATAAAATATAAATAAAAAATCGAAAAGATTTTTTGCAAAACTTTCCAAAAATTGATTATAAAGATTATAGAAAATTAACATCACTTACCTTGTTTCATATATATTGTTAATTTCTACAGATTCAAAATGAACATCAGCAATATTAAAATTTTTTGGAAATTAATGAATAATTTTGATAAAATTCAGCGATTTTTTTAAAATTAAAAATCCTGTATAATTGTTATATATTTGTTAACTTTTGCATGTGTTAAAAGTTAATTGGAATTGCAAATTAGAATACCAGAATCTTTTTTTATTTTAAATTTTAAATTTTAAATTCAAACAATTATTTCGCATTAATGAATTATTCTTTAACAATATTCGCGTATATTACGTTATCTTAAGCACTTTCCAAAAAAGGATGAGATATTGTATCAGACACTTGTCATATGGTTTATAACATATGTTTTATATAAAGACTGGCACAAGGCCGATGACCATTTTCACTTTTCGAATTGTTAATTGAAAATTATATATTTTTTCTTAGAAACAACTATGTGTTTTCTTTACACCAATTGATTCCTCTCATTATTTTGTACATAAAATTATTAAGGTAAGATAATTGAAAAATGAATATTTTACAAGATATTTTATGTAAAATTAAGAAATGATTTCAAGCCTTATAACTTAACCTAAACCTTATAAAAGTACTTTATAGAAAAATAATTTATTATAGTGTTTTGGAAAGCTCTCGAGATAAGCTACAAGAATATGCAAAACTATATATGGTGTTCCATTTAAGAAATTCAAAATGATCTTCACGTAATCTTCATGTGACTCTTCAAGGTGAAACTCTAATGGCATCTTATATCCCCCTAGAAACCAAACAACTTCTGTCTGAAACATCTTTTTCTAAAATGATGATTAAAAATAAGAAAGTTATTTGGGGTGGGACATTAAAATGGGACATCATGTATATATGTATATATAATTTGAAATTAATAAAACTTAGTTGTTATTTTGTCTACATTAGAACGCGAAAAATATGTTTCCTTAAATATGATTTTAAAAACGTTTTTATAGAAACGTTTCTTATTAATATTTTACGAATAAAAAATATCGGATACGTTTAAGAAACGAATGTATGCTATCTCGGGCGTCATATATATTTCTGCATATCTTAAAATTATTTATTGACGACAGCCACGTGTCACAAAACATTGTGTTTAGTTATCTATTGACGTAATTAAAGGTTAACTGTCCATTTGATATCAATGCTGTCTGGTTACAATGCAATGAAAATTAAATCACTTCAAATTTTGCCTCGAAAAGATTATAGTTCTAAGAAGTGACGTAAAAGAGATAATATATTGAATCCAATAAATATTATTGTTATATGTATTATCTAACTGATAGAAATAACTTATTGTTAATTAATGAAGAAAAAACTGTAGATAAATATGCATGTATTAATACTTGAATGTTTGTTTTCTTACGATACTTATTAGATATTCAACACGTGTACTTTTGTATTTTATATATTATATAAGATCTCCACACTTTTTAATATTAATCATTTTGTAAATTCGCAAATGTTGATACACAATTGTAGTTTTTTTTTCAAATTTTTTTAAATCATATTTTGGAATTTTTTCCTATTTCAAATTGTACATATAAATCTTTGTACATACATATATCAAATTGTTAGACAAAATTGTTTTAATAATTGCAAAGAGCTACACTTTCGCTTGTACTTGACAAAAGCTGTTATGGATCCTCATTGATTCTCGTTAACCTATTTATTAATTTTCCTTTAAACATGAGTATGTTTGATATGCAAGATGCCTTAAAAATAAATATAAAATAGATTTTATGATATGAATAAAACTACATCACATTCAATTTATATCATTTAGGAATGGTATATATCAAACCGGTATTATTAAGTAAACCGAAAACGAATGGCAATTTTTTGTTTAATTTTATATATTATGTAATTTATCATTAAAAGCCAGAAACAATCGCCTCAATGATATTCACTTAATTCTTTTCGTATGTTACACTTTATGAAGGATATTTCAATGTCCGAAGAAAGTGATCATCATATATTAAATTTCAAATCTGACCGAAGTTCTGATAGTACTGTGAGAAATAAGCAAAAAGTCGATGAAGTTACATTTGCAGATATTTCCATCACC
Organism: Camponotus floridanus; assembly: GCF_003227725.1. Lineage (NCBI taxonomy): Eukaryota > Metazoa > Arthropoda > Insecta > Hymenoptera > Formicidae > Camponotus > Camponotus floridanus. Next base: position 263,662 of record NW_020229306.1, on the reverse strand, counting down.
CCAAAATCTATCGGTAAGTTGCAGAAAAATAAAACATTAATAACAAAATCTATGATAAAAAAGTGTAAATATAATTTAAATTCAAGAGAGGGTGGCAATCAAATCTAAAAATATCTTCCAGTATTGAAAAGAATATAAATTCTAATTCTAAAAAGAAACAGAAAAGCATAATATAAACATAACATTGTACATAAAAATTGTTATAATTTAAGGTAAAATCAATTTTATTAATATGTTACTCTGTTTTAAAGCAGTCGCAAATATTATACTTCTGATTTCTTAAGCTATAGGAATTTTTCGAAAGGTCGTTTTAGTAAAAGTTATTTATTTTTGCCATAAATTAACGATTACTTTTCTAAATCTTAAATGACGCAAAAAATTATATTAATTTTTCCAAAATCAATACTGTGCTATTTCCATATTTTGTAGTTTACATTTATTTTTTCTCTTTCCTTTATTTTCACATTAAATTGTTCTTTCTGATTTACTGAGATAATCCACTTAATCTTATATGTAATTGTGTTAATGTGTACGATCTTAAAATCTTTAGAAAGCAGTTTGTGCAAGCCAACCTCTCACAGAGCATTTGTACAATTCGACAGTCAATTTACAGAAAAAGTAAACGACATTTTTGTGACATTGAGGTAAGAAATCTAAATTCTCAGTTTGTATTCTTTCATTTTTCTTTCTTTTTCTTAAATTCGACGACATAAATATATCAAAATGATTCTGTTATAATTTTGTTAAAATATAAGATGGCTCAAATTTTATTTCAATTTATTATTTTAATTTATTTTAATTCAATTTAAATTAAATTCAATTTATTTTCTAACGACATCTCGAACATTGAAAAAGATCTTGAAAAGATCGAAACGTACGTATGTATTATTTTCTGTTTACTCGAATCAATTTTTTCAGACATATTTTTTATATTTTTATATCTGACTGATTATTAATATATTATGTCTCTTACTTAGAGTCTTTATTATTATTTCGACTTTTTTACGCTCTGACATCTTGCGCCACGTTCTTTTAGCCTTCCTTTTTATTTCGTTTTGCTAAAATTTTATGTTTTCATAGATGGAAAAAACCAATATGTGCCGATGAAATAATACAAGTGTACCAAGTGCAGTGTTCTTTTTTCGAGAACTTTAAAGAAACCTGTGACGATAAAAATATCACAGCTACAAAATTGGAGCACACAGTGCACAATCTATCATCTAACACGACATATTATTTTCGAGTACGTGCGCATACTAAAATTGTTGCTGGTCCTTACATGGATTTAATCTATGTGTCGACTACACATGAAAGGTCAATACCTAAATTATTATTTAAAACGTTTGATGGTATCAAATTATGGGACTTCGAATTAAACATTTATATTACTAATGTCGTAAATTTTACAAAGTAAGTAATTTTACAGAATATACTGATAAAAAAAAATGGTTTTAATTATCATAAATCATTTTTAATTATAAAGTTAAAGTTATTATTATTATGCACAAGTTTATTATTATCAACATTATAGTAGTCATAACTATAAAATTAAAAATCTCGACTATAATTTTTTTACCATACAATTATAATTCCTTTTTTTCAGTTTAGAAAATGAGACTATTTTAGCAAGCTATGTGACACTCACTTATTTAATACAAGACCATAGAATTTATTGGATTGTCGAAAAAGATCTAATAACATTGAAGATTAATGAAAATAATATCACAAAAATAGCTAGCTTTGATAATTATCTATCTAACCTCTGCATTGACTGGGTAGCAAGAAATTTATATTTCACCTATCGGCGGTCAGACTACTATTATATTGTAAAGTTCGACTTAACAATGTGGGAAAATGGCATAATTAAATTTGATGAGATTATCAAATCGCAAAATGATATTCTCCATTTAAATGTATCACCGTCTATAGGGTACGTTTACTACCGTTCACCTGAGAAAATAATTATTCATTAAAGATTGATGCAAATTTGTAATTTTTCTATAATTTTACGTGGTTTTATAATTAAAATCATAAGTAAAAAATATAATAAGTTGTTATATAATTATAAGAATTTCGAATTTTTACTACATATAAATTTCTGTTTTAAAATAATGTTAAATAATTCTATGTTAAAATAATGTTTTATAATGAGTAAAATAGTTACATATTTTTTAGAATGTTACACTTCCACGCAATAACATGCAGTAATAGCAGAACTGCAAAATTTATTATGGGGAAATATCATCTCGGTAGAGAAAGAATCAAGCAAACTGTTGAGATAGATACATCCATTTATCCAATTAAACCTATAATTTCTTTTCGTGATATAATAATTGATGATATGAATAATGAGAAGCCGTTAATTTACTGGTTAACTGAGAATCATATAATTGTATCAGACATTAACATTTCTATGCAGAATACGATTTTACACAAGAAAAACATAGGACATAACATCTCCTTCCAATCTATGACGATAGACAAAACAAATATCTACATTTTCACATTTAAAAGACATCTTCCCGACGATACATATATGTACATATACGTTTTGAATAAGAAATATGCAAGTCTAAGGAGCAAAAATGCAGCCAATCATGTTAAAAGGATAATAATACGCTCAGAGCAATTCATTCATAAAATTTACGCTTTTGATGAATCTTCACAACCATATCCTTCAATGAGATGTGTGACACCTTACGAAAAAGTTTACAATTTTGAGAATGTGACTGCAACGGCAAACAGCATCATTGTAAATCTTCCGCAGCCGGTTGTAAAGAGTGGATGCAAAAAATATAATTTACCAACTACTATATATACTATCTCTGTAAGCTGTTTAAACAACAATCTCAACAAGTCTAAGAAATTCAATGTGCTGCGATATGTGACGTGCGAGCGACATTACGAGATTCAAAATTTAACACCATTTACAAAGTACGAATTGAAGTTTACTTTAAGCAATTTTTACTTTGATCAATTATCAATAAATCCATTCGATTCGAATGTGATACCATTAAAAACTAAGCTTAATGCACCAGAAAAAATAAGTGTTTTACTTTTGACGCCTACTATAGCAGTAGTTCATTGGATGCCACCCAAGAAATTGAATTGCGTGGGTGTGATCTACGAAGTGCATTGGAAGTCAGTTATATTAGTGAACGGCATACAACAAAAGAGCAAACAATTTATTAATATGCCGAAACGTATGATAGATGGCAGATTTTTCACAAAGATTAACTTGTCGCTACCAGTAAAAGATTAGTGATATACGTGCGTGTGTATCCAATTAATATTAGCGATTTCTACAACGAGAGTTTAAACGAGATCGTTCACATATCCTCAGAACCAAACAATATTACTTTGAACGAGGTTGACATAAATAGCATGAACATTTCATGGATCTCTAACATTAATCTGACGATCTCTTTTACACTAGAGTACAAAGATATTGCAGCAGAAAAGTGGCAAACAAAGAATTCTTTTAAAATGAATTATAAAGATAAAGTAATATACTATGTCCAAAATTTACAATCGGGAACTTTATACAAGTTTCGCTTGATATTGAGATATCTCGAATATGAGGAAACTTTTATATGGTCGGCTGATGAAAGATTTATTTTTTCAACACGTGGTAGCAAACGTGGTAAGCAAATGAAAATACCTATACAGCACGATAAGGTTGCGGATATATTGAAGAATAATTTCATTGAAAGATTGCAATATTGCAAATCAAATGCGAAACTTTGCTGAGTTATTGTTATAAGATTGTGATAAAGTTAAAGTGTTCGCTTTTTGCAATGAAATATTGTAACAATATTACACTGTAATATATTGGAAAGAATGCAACGTTATTGCAGCTATTTAATAACATTACGTATAAAATATTTTTGTTTTTGATGGATGAATATCTTGGAAACATTTAATTAAATTAAAAAGCTTGATATAAATATTAGTTTATGATATCTAATATATTGCAAAATTATATTTAAACATAACATCATATAAAATAAAATGTTATATTTTTATATAAAATTACTCTAAACTATTACTTACGAATCACTTTTTTTATTATAAATGTTCTGTATACTCTTATAATATATTTTATACACATTTATATATTAGTTATAGAATTAATTATACATTCCTAATTACATTTTTATTTAAAAATTTAAAAATTTTTAAAATCCGTTATAATTACATATATTTGCATGTGAAAAGTACAGAAAAATGCATAGAAAAATATAATGATAGATATAATAATATATAGTCTTAATATAATAAAAAGATATATTATCTTTAAAGATTAATATCGTATTCGTACATGAAGTGAAAATATATCATAAAATATATTGTAACATTGATATAAAATGTTATCTATATTTTAATAAAAAATAGCAAGGTTTATCTGTAGCTTAGAATTATATTTACTCGATATTATTTGTGTTAATAATTCATTTGACTTTTGCAAAAAAGTAAAATTCATCGCATATATACAGACATAAAAAAATATATTATTACATTATTTTTATAGATAAATTAAAGAGTGTTATAGTTTTAAAATGTTTTCAAAATATGAATATCATATTGCTAATATCTAATTCACATTTTGTTAAATTATATTTCTACAATGTTTTCGTAATGTTGCCTTGCAATTTGTAATATTGCAACATTGTTGCAAAGTAGTTGTAATATTTTGTGCTGCATAGATATTATAATATTATGTGCTGATATTTTTTGGATATGAATAGGCCTAAAATTAAAAAAAATTAAATCTTATAATAATCGTTATAAGTAAAAATAAATTTGTAAAAATATACACACATGAAGATATTAAAATTATACTTTTGCTTAATCTAGATATTCCGAGCACTCCTGGAATAATAGCGAATAAATATTACTTATTATTAATGTTGGTTATAGTTCCTATAATCTGCATTTTTTACATTTATCGTTGTAAGTATATTTGATATAAATGTCAACTTGAATTGCAGATTATACATATATATCTGATATAATATCTAGAGATTTACTAGAGAAAATAGTAATTTACTTATATAAAACTAAACGTATAAATTTACTAAAATACAGTAAATTTTATAATACGTATTATTACATAATTAAATCGAAATTTTATAATAGTGTATCGTCAACGCAGAGGTAATAATGAACAATTTTTGTCTTCTACAATGACCGATGTAGAATTGGCGATTCTACCTGAAGTACCTTGCCGAAACACTCAATTCAATATGATTTACAGTCCTATGTTACATTATAACCCGGATGAATGCGCGATAACTAGACTCGCACGAAATCAAATTATACTTAAGAAAGATCTTGGTAGCGGCGCATTCGGAATGGTAAAAATTAATTTTCTTAAGCGATATTTTAAATTATTTTTTGGATTAACAAAACAGATACGTATTTTTAATAAAAATATAAATTACATGAATTTTTTAAATAGATTATAAGTAATATAAAATTTACATGAGAAAACAAGCATGCACTTTATTATATACTTTTCATTGAATTATTTAATATAAAGTAAAATAAAGTAAAATATAAAGTAAAATACTACTTCACATTAAATTATACATTTTTCAATAAAGTACGCATGTAAATTTGTGTGAAATATTTTGCAGGTATATCAAGGAAAGGTGAAGGATTTAGAAAAATCGGGCACAGAGAAATCCGTTGCAATAAAAACGCTTCCAAAAAATTCTTCTTCCCATGAGAAAGAGAAATTGTTAAAGGAAGCCAAGCTTATGAGTCATTTTCAACACAAACATATATTAAGATTATTGGCCGTTTGCTTAGATGGAGATTCTCCGTTACTAGTGTTGGAATTGATGGAAACTGGTGATCTGTTAAGATATTTGAGAGAATGTCGAAATTTGCAAGCGTCAGATTCGCTTGCTCTGCGTTTGCAAGATTTGCTCGCCATGTGCGAAGATATTGCGCGAGGTTGTTTGCTACTTGGAAGAGTTGCGTTTCGTACATAGAGATCTAGCGTGTCGCAATTGTTTAGTATCTTCGAGGAATCGAGAGAATCGTGTCATCAAAATTGGAGACTTTGGACTAGCTAGAGAGATCAAGGATGATTATTATCGCCTGGTATATATAATTATGGAAAAAAGTTAATAATTAAAAAATGAATTCTTCTAAAAATACTTTCTATTTTTTTATCATAATAGTATCATGCATTGTTTTTTTAAGTAATATAGAATATAAGTAGTTTTTATTTATATATAGCAAGAGATAAATTAACGTTTTTGATTTTGCACACATTCTAGAAATGAACAACTTAAATCAGAAAATTAAATTCATGTTTAAATCATGTTTTAGAAAGGAGAAGGTTTGCTTCCTATTCGATGGATGGCACCCGAATCTTTGATAATGGGAATATTTACTTCTCAAAGCGATGTTTGGTCATTTGGAATATTAATGTGGGAAATTACATCGTTGGGTGAGCAACCTTATAGTGCCAAGACTAATGAAGAAGTGGTAAATTATGTACGTGCTGGAAACAGGTTGCCGATGACTCTTAACTGTCCGTCAACATTGTACCAGTTGATACTGAGTTGCTGGAACACAGTGGATGCCAGATCAAATTTTAATTTTTGTCTGAAAAATATTATAGTATTTAGAAAGAACACGGAAGATGCTTTATTGAGTCCAGTCGATACTATTTAGCCGATATAATTAAATTAATGTTTATCTTATTTTCCAAACGACTCAATAAATCTTAATGTAAAAAAAATATTTCTAGGATATTTCTAAATTGATTCTAATCTGATTATTTTTAGGTTTAATCTTAATGTTACATATATCAATGAAAATTAAAGAAATTTTGTAATCTTACTTTTCATACAATTTTGATTATTATTAAAAAATATCACATCCGTTTTCATGATTGTACAAAATCAAATAATATAATGATATATCTAATTTGTGTTTTTGAGTAATCGAAGCAAAATTTAATGATTGTGATTATATGTATATGTATAAACAAAATTTTTTTGAACACGGGAATATAATTAATTTTCGACATTATATATGATCGATAATTACAAACTGATGTAATATTATGAGTGAAAGAGGAAACGCGAATTATGTCCTCTATAATTAGTTGTGAATATATAAATATAATAATATAATTATTTTTGAATTTATAACAGTTATCATGAATGAACTTTTTGCATCATTCGTGATAAGTATATACATATATTATATCTTTTTATTTAATTACTCACTATATATTCAAATTATATTGATGATTACAAAAGCAAGCAGTCGTACAGGGTGTTTTCGCAACATACACATCTTTAAGTCTGGTTGCCTGACTGCCCACCATCAGGCGCATGCTTTATTGTGCTCGCAGAATAAGATTAGAATGCCAATTCGGCGAAGAGTAAAAAAAAAAAGGGAAATCAACTTTTATCATTCTGTTATAGTGATCAGTTGCGAAATTTAATAATATAGATCAAATATATTTAATAATATAGATAATAATAATATATAGAAATTTAATAATATAGATACAATACATTTAATAATATATAAAGAATATAATATATAGGGAATGTGTATTCTCCATAATTTATCCGTTATTTAATATAGGTTATAACATATTATTAATTTAGATTATTACACTTTATTTAATTATATTTAATAGTATATATTATCATATATTAATAATGTAAATAATATTTAACAAACAAATTTAAACAAAAAAATTATAATAAAAAATAAAAAATAATAATGATATAATAATGAAAAATATTTTTAGTCTTTAAATATAATATAATAAATTATAATAATTGTTCAATATAACCATTATTTTCTTCTAAACATGGAGCAATTCTGCGCATGAAATTTTCTCTCACTCGTCTTAGCATAAGAGGTGTGATCTGTGCACACACATTACGAATCCTGTTTTTAAGAATTTCTGCATTTTCTGGCAGGGTTTAGTAAACTTTATTTTTTAAGAAGCCCCACTTGAAAAGTCCATAGGTGTGAGATCCGAAGAGCGTGGTGGCCATTCCTGAGGATCATGAAGTCCGATCCATCACCCAGGTAATTTTTGATTTAAAATGATTCTTGCCAAAATAGAAGTGTGAGCGGGATGTCCATCTTGTTGAAGTATTATTTCTAGCCTATTAACTAGTGGCACATCTTCAAGGTGTTCATCAAGCCGATGGAGTAAAAAATTTGTAAATAATAATCTGCATTGATTTAAATAAATTCGGGACCGATAATGTGATCCCCTACTATTCCTTAGTCACACATTTATAGCCCACCTGCCTTGAATGTTTACTTCCTTCATACAATGTGGATTATGCTGCGCATAATGATGCTCATTATGTCTGTTTATGCATCCGTCACTTTTAAAAATTGCCTCGTCACTCCAGAAAATATATTTTTCAAAAATATACGTTAAAATAACGTATAAAAATAACGTTTCCGACATCATTGAAATTCATCTGAGTAAATCGAGTTTAAAGTATTAGTATAAAGTTGACGACTAATATCAATTGACAACAAAACGTCTGATATGTTGCAACAAAAAAATAGAAAATAAATTTTTAAATATTACTATACTAATATAAATATACTTTTAAATATAACTATACTAATATAACTATACTTACGTGTTCAATAACCCATTCACAAAAATTTATTCGTCGTAGCATATCACGAGGTACAAGCTCGTGTGTTGTATGCCGTTTAAAGGAATGCCAACCCAGGGAATATTTAATAATTTTATGAACAGTAACCTGATTCATGTTCAAATGCGGTAGCTGCTCTTGTGCTTATATGAGCATTTGTTATAACAGCCTCTTGAACAGCATCAATTATTTCTTGTGGAACATGAATGAGCCTGGTGGATTTATAAAATTGTCCATTTCTTTTTAATCTTTCACACAAGCGGTGAAAGAAACTATGGTCCACATGTCGTCTGTCCAGAAATCTTTGAGCGTAAAGTGCAGCCGTTTGCCTTTGATTTTTTCGATACTCGCCATAAATAAGGATCATGTCCGTTAATTCTTCGTATGAATAATTATTTCCTTCCATCGTAATCTCTTACGTATGATTTTTTCCACCAACAAAATTGTTTGAGTATCGATGTGCATTTCTGTTTTTATAATTTCTTGATCATCTCTTGTTTGTTGATTTGAACATGACTCATGTTAGCATTCAAAAAATTATTAAACATTCCTGGGGGAAGGTTGGCATCCTTTTAAATAGCATACAATAAAAGCTCATATTTGGTGATATGCCACGACGTTAAAATTTTTTTGAATAGCTTATTGAACATGTAAGTTTATTTTAAAAATTTATTTTTTATTCTTTTATTGCAACATACCAAACATTGTTATTATTTACCAATTTATTAATTATGTCGTTAACTTTACAATAATAACATTGTTATTATTTACCAATTTATTAATTATGTCGTTAACTATATACTAACTCAATTTATGTAAATGAATTTCAATGATGCCGGTCGATATATTTTTGAAAAATGTTCTCCGGGAAAATATTCTACGAAGCCATTTTTGGAAGTGATGGATGCATAGATATAATAAGTATTTTTTATTATGAGCTTCTTAAAAAAAATAAAGTGTATCAAATTTTGCAGGAAAATGATGTGGAAATTCTTAAAAATAGATTTCTTAACGCGTGTGCGGAAATCACTTCTTTCATGATAAAACGAATGAGAGACATTTTCATGGACAGGATTGCTCGTTGTTTAGAAAAAAATAGTGATTACATCAATTTTTATAATTATATTTATTATATTTATTATATTTAAAGATAAGAAATATTATTCATTATAAGTATTTTTTATTATATTTGTTCAAATTTACTTATTAAACTATTTATGTTATTTTATCTAAATTATTAAATAAATATTTTATTTATATTATTAAATTGAGCAACTGTTCCCTACAGAGTGATAAAAGCCGATTTCCCTTTCCTTATTCTTCTTCGACCTTGCATTCTGATCTTATTTTGCGAGCCCAATAAAGCATGCCCCTGGTGGGCAGATAGGCAACCCGACTGATGTGTATTGTTGGAAACACCCTATATACAGGGTATCGCAGACCATCCGTAACAGTCGAATATCTCAAAAACTGAGTACAGCAGACAAAAATATTTCAGACAAAAGTTATAAAGTTGAAAGGGAGCCATAAGATGGTGTCATTAGTTTGACCTTGGAAAGCCGTTTGAAGGTCACCTTTAATTTTTTAAATGGAACCTCCTATTTTTTATTATTTATTCTTGTAGCTTATCTCGAGAACTTTCGAAAACACTATAATAAAATATTTTTTCATTTCTTCACACCAATCCAACATCCACCCAAAGGTGTGAGGCCGAATAGCTCAGTGGTAAGAGCAGTTGTCCGACAAGCGAAAGACTCGGGTTCGTTTCTCGATTCAGCGACGTCGCCCCGATATTTTTCTCGTCTACATCTCTTCAAGAAGTAAAGAGAGGTCTACAGAATTCTCAAAATTTGAGAATCTATACCTTGGTAAATGCACCAAGTAAAATATATGCATATGCCTTGTGCACGTTTTAAATTTTTGCGAATAATTAATCTTTAAAAAAAAATTTGCGCACTACCATCCGCGGCTCTTAATCCCTTTTTTCTTGTGTAATGTGTTTCTTATTAATGTTTTACGAATAAAAAATATCGGATACGTTTAAGAAACGTATATAAAACGAATGTATGCTACCTCGGGCATCATAGCATATCTTAAAGTTATTTATTGACGACAGTCACGTGTCATAAAACATTGTGTTTCGTCATTTATTGACGTAATTAAAGGTTAACTATCCATTTGATATCAATGCTGTCTAGTTGCAATGCGGGCGGAAATTAAATTAAACTTTAAATTTTATCTCGAAAATATTGTAGTTCTAAAAAGTGATGTAAAAGAGATGATATATTGAATCCAATAAATATTATTGTTATATGTATTATCTAACTGATAGAAATAACTTATTGTTAATTAATGAAAAAAATTGTAAATAAATATGCATGTATTAATACTTGAATGTTTGTTTTCTTACGATACTTATTAGATATTCAACATGTGTACTTCTGTATTTTATATATTATACAAGATCTGCACACTTTTTAATATTAACCATTTTGTAAATTCGTAAATGTTAACACACAATTGTAATTTTCTTTTTAAACTTTTTTTATATTATGTTTTGGAGCTTTTTCCTATTTCAAACTGTACATATAAATCTTTGTACATACATATATCATTGCTGTGGAGGGATTAAATTTTTCTAAATTTATAAAATATTTGAAAATACGTCTATTATTATGCATGAATTTAAAAAAGAGACCATTATATAAATACTTGTTTAATTATTCTTAGTTATTCTTGACACACAATATTATTCTTAATTATTCTTAGCAGAATGTATCTTTAAAAATATAAAAATAGTTTTGAAAATAAAAATGTTGTATATCATTTAATATATGAATGAACTGAATAAATCACAAAAGGAGACCGAAGCATTAGAAAATTACTTTTTTGAAAAAAGTAATTGATTTATAACGGGGAAAGAGAGAATTTGATTGGATGCACTAATGCACATTGGTGCATATAAAAATTGTCATATAGAAAATTACAATAATATAATTAAAATAATAATGTAATTAATATTATTAGTTTTTTATATTATATATTATATTAAGTATATTATGTTAAGTTAATATTAAGTAAAATTATATTATATACGTTATTATAAGTTTATTTGATGTAAATAACGATAATAATAACTCGTACAATTATTTTATTTATTTTAGTTATTTATGTGCTATTGAAAATTTGTATTTCTTTATACTAGAAGATTTATATTAAAAACGCTATGTATTGATTCAAACTGCATTATATGAATGTCATAGAAAACGTATAAATCGCTTTTTTAAATCCATTATTACTTTTTTTATAATCAGAATTTCTTTTTATAGTAAACTTTTATAGTACCTTTTATGCCAAAGAAAAGATACTCAGAAATAAATTAATGTAGAAAGTTTATAATATAATTCATTAAACAATTATATATACAAATAATTATTTTTATTTATACATTGAATTATTTTTCTTTTATACATATATATCTTTTTTGTCAAATAGTTTTTAAAGATTTTAATTCTCTTTGAAATAACGCGAGTATCTCCGTGGAAAAAAATAAATTACAAACGGAATGCAGTTAATAAGACGTCATGGCAACACATGATCAGATTGATCATTCGAAGTCAGTTAGTATTGTGTTGGCTAGCCAAACACACTACCGCGTTACTTATCGTTTGATTTAAACTGCATCATATGAATATCATAAAAAATTGTGTACGAATAGTGGATTTTAAAAGCATACGTAGTAAACGAATTGTCTTAATTACATATTTAATAAAATTAAAGATATAATAAATATTCAAGTGAATTCGATTACACGCTGCATGTGCTTGAATATGGCTGAAAATGTTACAACATCTATAATTCTATAACTTCTCTGATCGTGTGTAATTTGATTGTGGTTATTTTTTTATCGATGTTTTTCTGCTAATATTAATAAAAAAAAAGCTGATAATAATTATATTCTTTTGTTTGCTATACAATCATTTGGTATCATTTTGCATTGCCATTTGTTCTCTTAAAAAATTATTTATTTACTAAAAATTCGCGAATTTAATCTTAAGATATATATTGTGATCACGACCATAAAGAGAAATCTAAAAACATAATATTAGAAGATAATAACATACGATTTGTTAAAACTGAATTTTAAGGAATTTATCGAAAATAAATTTATATATATGAATTAATGTCAATTCGATTAACATATCAGAATTAGCAGAGTGAGAAAAACAATTAACTGTGAATTCAACGGGAACTGATTGAGTGTAAACGTTTAAGAAAAATGCAAATCATGTTTGGGACAATTTTCTGTATTTTATTGAAAGGTTTAGTATTAACAAAGGCAACTATCACGCCGAATGATTATACCACTTCAAACATTCTCCAGGAAGAAAATGTTTCCATGCGTCCGGAATTAAATTTCACGCAGGTAAGAGATATTTTCGTTTGATTAAGAAACAATTGAATGTTATTGCAGTTAGTAGTATAACTAAACATGAATAAAAATAAATTATATATTCTACATATAATAAGATAAGATAAAATAAAATAATTTAATATGAAAAAAAAGTATGTACGATGTTGTAAAAAAAGATGGATAAAGTATATATATATATATATATATATATATATATATATATATATACATATATATAAAATAATTATTTCTAAAAATAACAATTATTAAAATTAATGAAGTTTTGTGTCTACTATCTGCTACATTAATATACACATACAATGGCACTTCAACAAATTTTTATGTTATTTTTCTTCAATTTTTAAAATTTCTTTATTTTTCTAGATATATATATATATATATATATATATACATATATATATATATATATATATATATATATATATGTATAATAATATTTATTGATCTAAAGTAAGCTTTATATTAATGTACATTTTATTTTATAAAATTAATTTAGAAAGTTAGCATTATTTCTTTGTGTTTAGGATAATTATATAACGGGACAGAGCTACTAAATATCGAGATAGAAAATCTGTGTGATAAAAAAATCATTCATCAAACATTCTTCAAGTTGTATCTATTAACGCTAATATTTCGATCGACAATATATTCAACAACTATCGCTGGAATTTATATTAATTTTCATTGTACATATATTCATTTATATACAATTATATACACATATTCTTATCGAGACATTATCGGTTTATACTATCGGTTTATATTTATTATTTGCTGAATTTGTTTGTGTTAAAAATATAACGAACATTCACGAAACAATTCGCGAAAAAACTTGACAAGGTAATAAATAAAAGAATTTATATAATTCTATGACTAATATTTAATAACTTTAAAAAAACAATATTTTTAATCTTTTTATTCTTGAAGTACAAACATTAATAAAACTTTAGTAATATCGGCAAACTTTTAAAAAGAAATATGAGTTACGGTATAATCGAATAGAGTTAATTAACTCATCGTGAGAATGAATTAAATCGTTAGACAAAAGTTTTTTAATAATTGCAAAGAGCTACACTTTCGCTTGTATTTGACAAAAGCTGTTATGAATCCTCATTGACTCTCGTTAATCTATTGATTGATTTTCTTTTTAATATGAGTTATGTTTGATATAGAAGATGCCTTTATTAAAAAAATAAATAAAAAATAGATTTTATGATATAATAAAACTACATCACATTCAATTTATATCATTTAGGAATGGTACATATCAAACCGGTATTATTAAGCAAATCAAAAACGAATGGCAATTTTTTGTTTAATTTTATATATTATATAATTTATCATTAAAAGCCAGAAACAATCGTCTCAATGATATTCACTTAATTCTTTTGTATGTTACATTTTATGAGGGATATTACAATGTCCGAGAAAAGTGACCATCATATACTAAATTTCAAATCTGACCGGAGTCATTCTGATAGTACTGTGAGAAATGAGCGAGAAGTCGATGAAGTTACACTTGGAAATATTACTATCATTCCAGAATCTATCGGTAAGTTGCAAAAAAATAAAACATTAATAACAAAATCTATGATAAAAAAGGAAATATAATTTAAATTCAAGAGAGAATGGCAATCAAATCTAAAAATATCTTCCAATATAGAAAAGAATATAAATTCTAATTCTGCCCTAAAATGAAACAGAAAAGCATAATATAAACATAACATTGTACATAAAAGTTGTTATAATTTAAGGTAAAATCAATTTTATTAATATATTACTCTGTTTTAAAGCAGTCGCAAATATTATACTTCTGACTTTTTAAGCTATACGAATTTTTCGAAAGGTACTTGTCATTTTAGTAAAAATTATTTATTCGTTTTTGCAATAAATTAACGATTACTTTTCTAAATCTTAAATGACGCAAAAAATTCTTATGTTATTTTTTTAAAGATCAATACTGTGCTAATTTCCATATTTTGTAATTTACATTTATTTTTTCTCTATCCTTTATTTTCACATTAAATTGTTCTTTCTGATTTACTGAGATAATCCACTTAATCTTATATATAACTGTTAATGTGTACGATCTTAAAATCTTTAGAAAGCAGTTTGAGCAAGCCAACATCTCTCATTGTCAGAGCATTTGTACAATTCGACAGTCGATTTACAGAAAAAGTAAACGACATTTTTGTGATATTGAGGTAAGAAATCTAAATTCTCAGTTTGCATTCTTCCATTTTTCTTTCTTTTTCTTAAATTTAACGACATAAATATATCAAAATAATAATTCTGTTATAATTTTGTTAAAATATAAAACGGCTCAAATTTTATTTCAATTTATTATTTTAATTTATTTTAATTTAATTTTAATTTAATTTAATTTATTTTCTAACGACATCTCGAACATTGAAAAAGATCTTGAAAAGATCGAAACGTACGTATGTATTATTTTCTGTTCACTCGAATCAATTTTTTCAGACATATTTTTTATATTTTTATATTCTGACTGATTATTAATATATTATGTCTCTTACTTAGAGTTTTTATTATTATTTCGACTTTTTTACGCTCTAACATCTTGCGCCACGTTCTTTTTAGCCTTTCTTTTTATTTCGTTTTACTAAAATTTTATGTTTTTACAGATGGAATCAACCAGAATTTGCCGATGAAATAATACAAGTGTACCAAATGCAGTGTTCTTTCTTCGAGGACTTTAAAGAAATCTGCGACGATAAAAATATCACAACTACAAAATTGGAGCACACGGTGCACAATCTAACATCTAAGACGACATATTATTTTCGAGTACGTGCGCATACTGAAATTGTTGCTGTCCTTACACGGATTTAATCAATGTGTCGACTACACATGAAAATTCAATACCTATATTATTAGTTTCAATGTATAAACGTGTCGAAGTATGGGACTTGGATTTAAACAGTTATATTACTAATTTCGTAAATTTGACAAAGTACGTAATTTTACAGAATATACTGATAAAAAAAATGGTTTTAATTATCATAAATCATTTTTAATTATAAAGTTGAAGTTATTATTATTATGCACAAGTTTATTATTATCAACATTATAGTAGTCATAACTATAAAATTAGAAATCTCGACTATAATTTTTTTACTATAAATTATAATTCCTTTTTTCAGATCAGCATTTAGTTTCATTTATTCATCAATATGTGTCACTTATTTGATACAAGACCATAGAATTTATTGGATTGACGAAAAAGATCTAAAGATTCTTTGAAGACTAAAGACTAAAGATCTAAAGACTCATTGAAGATTAATGAAAATAATATCACAAAAATAGCTTCGAACTATATTTATATAATCTCTGCATTGACTGGGTAGCAAGAAATCTATATTTTACCTATAATGATTTTACCTACTCTTATATTATGAAGTTCGACTTAACAAAGCGGAAAAATGGCATAATTAAATGTGATGAGATTATCAAATCGCAAAATTATATTCTCCATTTAAGTGTATCACCGTCTATGGGGTACGTTTACTACCGTTTACCTGAGAAAATAATTTTTCATTAAAGATTTACAAATTTGTAATTGTTCTATAATTTTACGTGGTTTTATAATTTAAATCATAAGTAAAAAATATAATAAGTTGTTATATAATTATAAGAATTTCGAATTTTTACTACATATAAATTTCTGTTTTAAAATAATGTTAAGTAATTCTATGTTAAAATAATGTTTTATAATGAGTAAAATAGTTACATATTTTTTAGAACGTTGTATACGTTGTTATAGGTAACATACAATAATAGGACAATGACAGAATATAGTATGGTGAAATATCATCTCGATGGAGAAATCGAGTAACATGTTAAGATAAATACATCCTTTTGCCTATTTCATTCTATAGATTATTTTCATGATATAATAATTGATGACATGAATAATGAGGAGACGTTAATTTACTGGTTAAGTGCGAATTACATAATTGTAACAGACATTAACATTTCTATGTGCAATACGATTTTATACAAGAAAAACATAAGTGTTAATAATACCTTTGACTTCCATTTTATGACGATTGACAAAACAAACATTTACATTTTAGCAACTATTAGGAATGATTTTAATTCTGAAAACGCTATATACGCTTTGAAAAAGAAATATGCAATTCTCAAGAGCGTAAATGCAGCCAAATATGTTGAAAAGATAATAAGAATAGATAATAATGTTATATTTAATTAAAAAAATTACGCTTCTGATAAATCTTTACAAACATATCATCCACTGAGATGTCTGACACCTTACGAAAAAGTTTACAATTTTGAGAATATGAATGCAACGGCAAACAGCATCAATGTAACTTTACCGGAGCCGGTTGTAAAGAGTGGATGTAAAAAATATAATTTACCAATTACTATATATACTATCTCTGTAAGCCATTGTTTAAACAACAACCTCGACAAGTCTGAAAAATTCAATGTGCTGCGATATGTGACGTGCGAGCGACATTACGAGATTCAAAACTTAACACCATTTACAGAGTACGAATTGAAGTTTATTTTAAGCAATTTTTACTTTGATCAATTATCAATAAATCCAATCAATTCGAATGTGATATCATTAAAAACTAATTCGGGCAGCTTAATGCACCAGAAAACATAAGTGTTTTAGCTTTGACGCCTCTTATAGCAGTAGTTCATTGGATGCCAGCAATTGAACTGCGTGAGCGTGAACTACGAAGTGCATTGGAAGTTAGTCAATGACACGCAACAAAAGAGCAAACAATTTATCAATATGCCGAAACGTATGACAGATGGCAGATTTTTCATAAAGATTAACTTGTCGCTACTAGTACAAAATTACTTGATTACGTGCGTGTGTATCCAATTAATTTCAGCGATTTGTACAACGAGAGTTTAAGCAAGATCGTTCACATATCCTCAGAACCAAACAATATTACTTTGAGCGAAGTCAACATAAATAGCAGGAACATTTCATGGATTCTCTAACATTAATTCGAAGATCTTTTGTATACTGGAATACAAAGAGATTGCAGCAGAAAAATGGCAAACAATAAATTATTTTAAAATAAATTATAACAATGAAGTAATGTACCGTGTCTCGAAAATTTACAATCGGGAACTTTATACAAGTTTTGCTTGATATTGAGATATCTCGAATATGAGGAAACTTTTATATGGCCGGCTGATGAAAGATTTATTTTTTCAATACATGGTAGCAAACGTGGTAAGCAAATATCCATACAGCACAATAAGGTTACGGATATTGAAGAATAATTTCATTGAAACATTGCAATATTGCAAATCGAATGCGAAACTGCTGAGTTATTTTTATAAGATTGTGAAGAAGTTAAGCTGTTCGTTTTTTGCAATTAAATGTTGTAGTAATATTATAGTGTAATATATTGGAAAAAATGCAATGTTATTGCAACCATATTTTTGTTTTTGATGGATAAATATCTTGGAAACATTTAATTAAATTAAAAAGCTCGATATAAATAGAAGTTTGCAATATCTAAGATATCATGTCTAAGATAATATATTGCAAAATTGTATTTAAACATAATCATATACACAACATAAAATGTTATATTTTATACAAAATTACTTTAAACTCTTACTTACAAATTTTCTTATTTTAAATGTTCTATATACTCTTATAATGGGTACATTATACACATATATATATATTGATAGTGATAGAATTAATTATACATTACTAATTATATTTTTATTTAAAAATTTAAAAAATTCGTTATAATTATATTTATTTACATGTGAAAAATACATAAGAATGCATAGAAAAATATAATGACAGATATCTATTCTTAGCATAATAAAAAAATATATTATCTTTAAAGATTAATATCGTATTCGTAAATAAAGTGAAAATATATTTGTAATATTGCAATATTGTTGCAAAGTAATTGTAATGTGCTGCATAGATATTATGTTATATTATAATTTTTTAAAATATAAATATGGACCAAAAATTATATTTTGTATTAAAGTTATAAGTAAAAATAAATTTGTAAAAACATACACAGAAGAATTGTAAAAACATACAACAAAGATATTAAAATTAAATTTTTGCTTAATATAGATATTCCGAGCAATCCTGAAATAATAGGAAAAAAATATTACTTATTATTGATGTTAAGTTTTATCGTTATAGTTACTATAATCTGCGTCTGCTACTTTTATTATTGTAAGTATGTTTGATTTGGCTATTGACTTGATTTGTAGATTATACATGTATGTATATATATATATAATAAAATATCTAATATAGCAAGAACAACAAGAAAGAAATTAAAATGGTAATTTGGAATATAGCAGGATTGACAGAGAATAAGGAGGATAAATTAGAGTATATAAAGAGATTTGATATAATAGGATTAGTAGAAACTTGGATAATAAAAGAGAAAGAAGAGTGGATTAAAGAAAAGCTTAAAGATTTTGATATAGAATGCGTAGAAGCAAGAAAAGATAATAAGAAGGGAAGAGCGAAGGGAGGAATAATCTTAGGCATAAGAAGAGGATTAATGGACGCACAAAGGAGATTAAGAGCGACAGAAGAAGTAATAGCAGTAGAAGTGAAAAAGAAGGAAAAAACCTACAAGATAATTGTCACATACATGAATGAGAAGAAAAAGGAAAACTGGAAAGAAATCAAGAAAGTTTTGGAAGACAATGAGAGGACGATAACTATAATTGGAGGAGATTTCAATGCGAGGATAGGAAAAGAAGAAGGATGGTTAGAGGAAGAAGAAACTTTCAACCTAAGAAGCGAAATGGAGAAGGAAAGAAATAGAAAATCAAGGGATAAAACAGTTAACAAAGAAGGAGAAAAAATGTTGGAGGAAGTAAGAAATAATGGATTGTATATAGTAAACGGTAACATGAATGGAGACGAAGAAGGAGAATTTACATATATAGGCCCAAGAGGTATGACAACGATTGACTACCTGTTAACGAATATAAGCGGGAAAGAAATTATACAGCGCATGAAAATTGGAGAAAAAATAGAGTCAGATCATATGCCAATAGAAGTAACATGGAAGGAAAAAACAGAAGAGAGGAGAATGGAGATAAGGAAAGAAATAACGGATTGGACACAGGAAGGAATCAGAAAATATCAAGAAAACCTAAAGGAAGAAGAAATAGTTAGGGCAAAAAACTGGAAAGAACTAAAAGAAATAATAAGGAAAGCTAAAAAAGACAATCGATAATAAGGAATACCAAAAAAGACAATCGAAGAAAAAGTTAGGAAAGAAAGATGGTACGATAAGGAATGCAGACAGAAAAAGAGAGAACTGAAGAATTTACTAAAGCTCTGCAAGAAGGAAGGAAAAGGGCAGAAGAGATTTTATGAAGCAAGAAAAGAATACAAGAAACTACTGAAGGAGAAGCTAGAGAAGGAAGGAGAAAAAATTATAGAAGAAATGAGAAGGGATAAAACGGAGAAGAAGTTTTGGGAAATCGTAAATCAAAATAGGAAAAGAAGAGAAGGAATAGACGAAAACATAAGAAGAGAAGATTGGATGAAACACTTTACAAAACAGTTAGGAGGAACAGAAATAGATATAGGTGAGGAGGGAGAGAGAACTGAGGAGGTGACCAATGAGGAACTGGAAAAAGGCGGAAACAGAGGAGCGGATTGCAGGATAACAGAAGAGATTACAGAAGAGGAAATTGAAGTGACAATAAGAAAGCTAAAAAAGAAGAAGGCAGTAGGGCCAGACGGAATAGGTAACGAGGCATGGATCTACGGAATTGAAAAGCTAAGAGGAAAAATGAAGGAAATTTTAAATAAAATGTGGAATGGAGGAAAGTTAACAAAAGAATGGAAGGAAGGTATAATAACACCGATATATAAAAAAGGAGACAAGAAAAAAGCGGAAAATTATAGAGGAATAACGTTGATGGACACGGGTTATAAAATTTATACAGAAATAATAAGAAGAAAGTTAAGTAAAAATTTAGAAGAGAAAAAAGGTCTTAGTGAGACTCAATTAGGATTTAGGAAGGAAAGAGGCACAATTGATGCGGTATATATCCTAAAGAATGCGATAAATGAATCAATAAGAAGAGAAAAAGGAAAGTTATACGTGCTATTCGCAGACATGAAAGGAGCATTTGACAGACTAAAAAGGGAAGAAATTTGGAACATGCTGGAGAAAATAGGTATAGAAGAAAATATAACGGAAAGAATAAGGGACATATATACAGGAACAAAGAGCACAATAAAGATAAAGGAGAAAAGAATAGGATCAATGGAACTGAAGAAAGGAGTCAGACAAGAATGCCCCCTCAGCCCGACCTTGTTCAATGTGAGCCTTGCGGATTTGGAAGAGGAGATGAGAAAAGTACAAGAAGGAGGCGTAGTATTAGGGAGAAAGAAAATTTACTCACTGTCATATGCAGACGATGTTGCACTAATGTCCACTACGCCAGAAGGGCTAAAAGAGATGATAGAGAGATTGGGAAAGTATTTGGAAAAAAAAGGCTTGGAATTGAATACGGAAAAGTCAAAGATAATGGTGTTCAGAAAAGGACAAGGAAGGAGAACCAGATTAGAATTCAAATGGAAAGAGGAAGTAATAGAAGAAGTGAAAGAATTTACATATCTGGGATACATAATGAAGGGCAACAACAGTGATGAAGGACAAATTAAGAAGCTAGAAGGTAAAGCTAAAAGCGTAGTAGGAAGAATTTGGAGCATAGGAGAGAGGAAATTTAAAGAAGATTGGGATAAAAGGATAAGATTATTCGATGCACTAATAGAATCAGTAATAATGTATGGAGCCGAAATTTGGGAGTGGAAAGAAAGGAAAGAACTTGAAAGAATACAAAGGAAATATATTAAATGGGTGCTAAAGCTTGACAAGAATACACCGGATTACATAGTGATGAAAGAAACAAACAGGGATGATTTAATAATTAAGACAGGAAAAAGAGCATTAAAATATGAAGAAAAGTTGGAAAAACAAGAAAGAAACACGATCCTGGGAGAATGCTGGAAAATACAAGAGAAAAGAAGAGAAGAAAAAAGCCAAGAAGACAAGAGAGAATTCTTGAAGAAAAGAGGATGGTCAATAGAAAAGTATTGGGAAAATAAAGGTAGGAAAGAGTCAGTGTGGCAAAGATTGGAGGAGAAAGGCAGGGAAATACAGACAAATTATAGAGAAGAAAGGATAAAGGATTCAAGATACGCAGAAGAGATCAGGGAGGTACTCTTGGAAGAACACGGAAGGAGATACATGGAGAGAGACCAAAGACTAAGAAAAGATGAATTAAGTACGGTGGCTAGGTTTAGAACAGGAAATGAAAGCAGAAAGTGCATGTTCTGGCTAAAAGAAGAGGAAAGGTTGTGCAGATTATGCGGCAAAGAAGAGGAAAGCTACGAGCATGTATTTGAAAACTGTGGAAAGGTTAAAAATAAAAATGGGAAGTGGAGAGAGATACTAGAGGGAGAAAAAAGAAGTCTAGGAAGGATGAAGGAAGTATTGTGGAAACGGAAGGAAGAGGAGAAAAGAAAGGAAATAATAGGTGGAAAATAAAAAGAAGAGAAAAAGAAATTCAGAAAAGTCAATAAGGAAGGAGTGCAGAGAGGAGAGAGATCGAGAGGATATCTGGAAGGGAGGAGATAGGTTTTAGATAGGTATACAAAGACTGATTAAATGTATTAGAATAGATAGGAGAATGAAATATTTAGAGATGGAAGAAGAAGGAAGAAAGAGATGAAATAAATTATAAAAAAAAAAAAAAAAAAAAAAAAACACACACACACTAATACACACGCAAATAAAATGAATAAATGAATCTTGACAAGTTGACATAAATTGTATAAAATTAGTCAATAAATATACTACTACTAATATAATAAAATATCTAGAAATTTACTGAAAATAATAATTTAATTATATAAAATTAAACGTAAAATTAAATTTACTAAAAAAACAATAGATTTTATAATACATGTTATTACATAATTAACTCGAAATTTCATAACAGTGCATCGTCAAAGCAGAGGTAATAATGAACAATTTTTGTCTTCAACAATGATCGATATGGAATTGGCGATTCTACCTTGCCGAAACACTCAATTCAATATGATTTTCAGTCCTATGTTACATTATAATCCGGATGAATGTGAAATAACTATAGTCGCACGTAAACAGATTACACTTACAAAAGCTTGGTAGCGACAAATTTGGAAAGGTAAAAATTAATCTTTTCAAGCAATGTTTCAAAACAATTTCTGGATCAACAAAACAGATATGTATTTTCTAATAAAGATATAAATTACATAAATTTTTATAATAAATTATAAGTAATATAAAATTTAAATGAGACAACAAACATCCACTTTATTATATAATTTGCTAAATTATTTAATATAAAGTATAATATAATATTACTTGACATTAAACTATACACATTTTCTAATGAAGTACGTATGTAAATTTGTGTGAAATATTTTGCAGGTGTTTCAAGGAAAGGTGAAAAACTTAGAAAGATCGGGTACAGAGATATCCGTTGCAATAAAAACGCTTCGAAAGGATACTTCTTCCCATGAGAAAAAGAAATTGATAAAGGAAACCAAGCTTATAAATCATTTTCGACACAAACATATATTAAGATTGGCCGTTTGTTTAGATGGAGTTTCTCCGTTATTAGTGTTGGAATTGATGGAAATTGGTGACCTGTTAAAATATTTGAGAGAATGTCAAAATTTGCAAGCGTCAGATTCGCATGCTCTGCGTTTGCAAGATTTGTTCGCCATGTGCGAAGATGTTGCGCGAGATTGTTGTTACTTGGAAGAGTTGCGTTTCGTACATACAGATCTAGCGTGTCGCAATTGTTTAGTATCTTCGAGAAATCGCGAGGATCGTATCATCAAAATTGAAGATTTTGGACTAGAGATATCTACAAGGATGATTATTATCGCATGGTAAATACAATTATGAAAAAAATTTAATGTTTAAAAATTGAATTCTTTTTAAAATATTTTTCATTTTTTTGTCATAATAATATTCTGCATTGTTTCTTTAAGTAATATAGAATCCCTAAAAACTTACCTTTTTAAAAAAAGGTAAAAGAAGGGTTAATGCCAAGTTAATGCACTAATTGTATCCAACTGTCATATTGTCTACAAAAATAGTGATATTAAAAAATTGCGCCAACTAAAAATAAAAATTTGTACAAGATAAATAGAAGTACAAGGAAGAAAACTTGTACAAGTTAAATAGAAATATTTTAATTGAAAACATTGTTATACAAAATAGTTGCTTTAATTTTCAAAAATAATAATATTAAAAAATTAAAAATTTAATTAAAAATTGGAAACTGAAAATTAATATAAAACAAGAAAGTAAAAAAAAATTTTAATTAAAAAACTTGGCGCTGCCAATTTTATTAATATATTGTTCAGCTTAAAAGCCTAAATTTTTAAATGTAAATCAATATAAATTAATTAAATAAATTAGATCATTAAATTTAAATTAACAAATCAATAATGAATAGTAAAAGGCAGTAAAGAGCCAACGCAGTTGTAGGGCGTGGATAAAATAATTTCCAAGACAGCAATTCAATTTTAACGATCCTGTCGCTTTATTCCAAACGTTTCGGACTTAATTCGAGCCTTCTTCAGTGATTCTAATAAACACACAGAAAAGATAAATAAATCAAATGAGGAAAAAAAATAAAAACGCAATATCAATAAATGCAAGAGAGAGGAAAAAGCATAGTCACATGTATGCATGATCTATAAGAGCGACACGACTTCGTCAAGGCTGGTCCATTCGAGAAAGCACGATGCAAAAAGCCCTCTCAACGGTACAAAGCGCGAAGAGCGATGCACTAACAAAATAAATAAAACCAAAACTAGTCACAAATCTTAAAAAAGAGAAATTCATTGACGCTAATTAAAGGCCACTCACTCACTCGGACAAGAGACAGACCAGCAGAAACGAAACGAAACAATCGACAAGCACACAATCGAATAGGCCGATAATTCGAACGGCAACGGTAATAATCATATTGTGGTCGGCAATAACAAACTGTATGTAAAGAGGACAAAGCCAGTCAAACAGAAAACAACCCGTTAAATCTTAGGCATGTTTCCAATTATCGACAGGCACGAAGTATTTAATTTTAAAGTATCGCTTTGGAGATTCAACGCATTCTTTTGGCGCTTAATATAAATCATTTCGGAAATAAGTCTTTTTCCTAAAAACGTTTCCTCATCCAAAATCTCGACATCATCGAAATCAAAGGTGTGCGTTGGCTCTTTACTGCCTTTTACTATTCATTATTGATTTATTAATTTAGAGGAGCCTTTAACTTTGTTTATTTTATTTTAAATTTAAATGTTAGACTAATAATTGGAATGTTTCAATCTTTTAAATTTCCATATTATATAAAGTTGATAAAATTGAAAAAAACATAAGCTTGAATAAATCTCATAGAAATTTCTAAAGTAAAAAGTATAATTTGTGAAAATAATATAAGAATTATAATAATTAAATTATTAATTGAAGATCCAGAAGATCTTAAGAGAATTAATAATAAATGTCCAGCAATTATATTTGCTGTTAAATATATATTTAATTGGAATATATGCCAATTTTATTGGCAGCGCTATTTTTTTAATTAAAATTTTTTTTACTTTCTTGTTTTATATTAATTTTCAGTTTCCAATTTTTAAATAAATTTTTAATTTTTTAATATTATTATTTTTGAAAATTAAAACAACTATTTTGTATAACAATGTTTTCAATTAAAATATTTCTATTTAACTTGTACAAGTTTTCTTCCTTGTACTTCTATTTATCTTGTACAAATTTTTATTCTTAGTTGGCGCAATTTTTTTATATCACTATTTTTGTAGACAACATGACAGTTGGATACAATTAGTGCATGAACTTGGCGCCCTCCTTTTACCTTTTTATAAAAAGATAAGTTTTCGGGGATTATATCACTTCTTTTTTTAATCTAATTTGCTAAAAGATATTATATTAAAAATAGTATGTATATATATATATATATATATATATATATGTATATTCTTTTAATATATAAGCAAATTATATAAAAATATATATAGAATAAGTATATATAATATACATTATATATATATATATATATATATATATATATATAATTAATATATTATATATATTTATATTTAGATTGTAAAATAGATATATATATTTATTTACCTATTTACCTTGCTCCAATTATCATATTGTACTGGCTCTTGCCAATTTTTAATTAGTAATTTAATTATTTATAACTTGCACTTTATCACAACTCAAAATGCGGTTAATGATACATGTCACTAATGACACATATGACACATGTCATTAATATCGCAAAGCGTCGCTAGCGCAATCTTTTGTCGAGAGTAGGAAAAGGACGTTTTCTCTTTCTATGTGTTGTGTACATATGCGTTGATGACCATGATGATGATAAAGACGTTTCTTAATTGAAAATTTTTATATTACGACTTTGCATTATGATATCTCCGTTAATAGATCACGCAGCGCAGAAATAAAGATACTTTCTTTATACAGTTCAAACTCGCTCTATCGATTAAGGCTAGTAAGAATTCGATCCGTTGTAATTTTTTCGAGTTTTAATTATAAAAATTTCAGAAAAATCAATGAATAATTTGACAAATTCTATACATGTATTAATAATTAAATTTTTAAATAATTAAAATAAATGATCGATAAATATCAAAGATCAATTTACTGCTAATTAAGAAGATTTATAGAAATACGGTTAAAAATGTTTTTATCCCACAGCAGGCATTTTGTATTTTATTAATAAAAAGATATAAATATGACAATGAATATAAGAAAATATTTATTTCATCTTTAAATATTAGAATATCTTTCGCGATTAAATAATTTATTTCCTATCAATTTACATACAAGTATCTTGTTATACAGTACTGGTGCTACCAACATTTCGTGCACATAGCAATGAACAAAACCAGAAATTGTGCACATTATATATTACTTTCTAAGAAAATTCATGGACATTGGCTTTGTAGTTCATGTCCACGTTTTCAATGTCCATAGAAGGAGTATCGCCTTCAGGGATCACCTAAAAGCAGGTCATGACATCTCTCAGTCTTCTCTCTGACGATATCTGTTATATACGTGATAGACTTAACATCGTCAGGATTAAACTGGAAATAAAGAAAAAAATTAAACATACTATTGGTATGATTGTAACGCAATCACCGTAATCATATATATATATATATATATTTGCCTTTGACTGAGAAATGTAATCCTCATACTGGTATGATAATTGAGTGGAATTACAAAAGCAAAGCTGCGTTCGTAAAAAAAAAATTTAGGATATATAATATACATATTTTAAAGTCATACATAAGTAATTTTTTAACTTTTTTTCTATGAGGATATTGTGATATTGTACACATTGTAGTTATTATAGATATTATAAGATTAAAAATGCAATGTTAATATTGTATTATGAAAAAAATGAAATATATTAGAATATAAAAGAATATATGTAGAATTTATTTTCCATATATATGCCAATATTTTTTGTGAGTGCAGCTTAATCTTAATCTTAAGCTTAATCTAGTCAAACTTTTTCATTGATAAACTAACCTGGATTTCCACAACAGTACTTACAACAGCGATTTCCAATTTCGACTCGGTGATTTAGTGCTCGGTCATGTGCAATGTGTTACATAATTCTATAATTAAATATAATTAAAAATTGACAAATAACAGCCAATAAAGCGCTCTGATGAGAGATACTCCTATTTCATTTAATATGTAGTATTATTATATAATATTATAAAATGTAGTATTATTATATAATATTATAAAATATTAAAATATTTGTGATTTCCGCGCAATAATTATATATATCTTTATTTTAACTTAAGATTTATAACTTGTGGATTTATGATTATTAGCATATTGTAATATAAACATTAGAATTATTCGAGAAAATGTGCTCGCCAGATTACTGCATCGTTGTATCTGTGCATCAATTATGAAATGATTTATATGTTATTTAATATTAATAACATATAAACCTTATATGTTATTTAATATTATTTATAATGCAATATCATACATATCTATAAAAGTTGTTAGTATTTGATGATCTTCCGAAATGATAGACCGTAATTGTGTGGAAATATTACACATTATCAGCTTTATAAATGGAGATAAAGCAATAAGTATAGTTCATTTATACGATTGCATACTTTTGTAATCATCAATAATATAATTTAAATATATAGTAAATCATTAAATATAAAGATAAAGTATGAATATATACTTATTCCGAATGATGTAAAAAATCATGTATGATAACTGTTATAAATTCAAAATAATTATATTATTATATTTATATATTCACAAATAATTATAGAGGATATTACTCGTGTTTCCTCTTTCACTCATAAATTTTACAATCAGTTTGTAATTATTGATTATATATAATGTCGAAAATTCATTATATTTCCATGTTGAAAAAAATATTGTTTATACATATTTATATAATCGCAATTATTAGGTTTCGCTTCCATTACTCAAAAACACAAATTAAATATATCGTTATATTACGTTGTTTACAATTATAAAAACGGATATTTTTTAATAATCAAAATTTTATGGAAAATAAGATTAAAAAATTTCTTTTATCTTCATTGATAAATCTAATATTAAGATTAAACCTAAAAATAACAGAATCAATTTAGAAAAATTCTAGAAATAATTTTTTTACATTAAGATTTATTAAATCGTTTGGAAAATAAGATAATTATTAATTTAATTATATCGGCTAAATAGTATCGACTGGACTCAGTAAGGCATCTTCCATGTTCTTTCTTAATGCTGTAATATTTTCTAGACAAAATTTGAAATTTGGTCTCGCATCCGCTGCACTCCAGCAACGTAGCATCAACTGGTACAACGGTGACGGACAGTTAAGAGTCATCGGCAACCTGCCTCCAGCACGTACATAATTTATCACTTCTTCATTAGTCTTGGCACTATAAGGTTGCTCACCCAACGATGTAATTTCCCACATTAATATTCCAAATGACCAAACATCGCTTTGAGAAGTAAATATTCCCATTATCAAAGATTCGAGTGCCATCCAGCGAATAGGAAGCAAAGTTTCTCCTTTCTAAAACATAATTTAAATAAAAATTTAATTTTCTGATTTAAGTTGTTCATTTCTAGAATGTGTGCAAATAATCAATAACGTTAATTTATCTCTTGCTACATATAAATAAAAACTACTTATATTCTATATTACTTAAAAAAGTGTACGATACTATTATGATAAAAAAATAGAAAGTTTTTAGAAGAATTCATTTTTTAATTATTAACTTTTTTCCATAATTGTATATACCACGCGATAATAATCATCTTTGTAGATATCTCTAGCTAGTCCAAAGTCTCCAATTTTGATGACACGATTCTCTCGAGTCTTCGAAGATACTAAACAATTGCGACACGCTAGATCTCTATGTACGAAACGCAACTCTTCCAAGTAGCAACAACCTCGCGCAACATCTTCGCACATGGCGAGCAAATCTTGCAAACGCAGAGCAAGCGAATCTGACGCTTGCAAATTTCGACATTCTCTCAAATATTTTAACAGATCTCCAGTTTCCATCAATTCCAACACTAGTAACGGAGAATCTCCATCTAAACAAACGGCCAACAATCTTAATATATGTTTGTGTTGAAAATGATTCATAAGCTTGGCTTCCTTTAAGAATTTCTCTTTCTCAAGGGAAGTAGCATCTTTTCGAAGCGTTTTTATTGCAACGGACATCTCTATGCCCGATTTTTCTAAATCCTTCACCTTTCCTCGATACACCTGTGAAATATTTCACACAAATTTATATGCGTACTTTATTAGAAAATGTATAGTTTAATGTCAAGTAGTATTATATTTTACTTTATATTAAATAATTCAATGAAAAATATATAATAAAGTGCATGCTTGTTGTCTCGTGTAAATTTTATATCACTTATAATCTATTAAAAAAATTTATGTAACATATATCATTATTAGAAAATATGTATCTATTTTGTTAATTCAAAAATTAATTTGAAATATTGCTTGAAAAAATTAATTTTTACCATTCCGAATGCGCCGCTACCAAGATGTTTTGTGAGTGTAATTTGATTTCGTGCGATTTTAGTTATCGCATATTCATCCGGGTTATAATGTAATATAGACATAGGACTGTAAATCATATTGACTTGAGTGTGTCGGCAAGGTACTTCATGTAGAATCGCCAATTCTACATCGGCCGTTGTTGAAGACAAAAATTGTTCATTATTATCTCTGCGTTGACGATATACTGTTTTAAAATTTTGAGTTAATTATGTAATAATATGTATTATAAAATCCACTGTTTTTTAGTAAATTTATTTGTTTAGTTTTATATAAGTAAATTACTATTTTTAGAAAAGTTTTAGATATTATATCAGATATATATATGTATAATCTACAATTCAAGTCGATACCTAAATCAAATATACTTACAATAATAAAAGTAGCAGATGCAGATTGTAGTAACTATAACGATAAAACTTAATATGAACAATAAGTAATATTCTGTCTCTATTATTCCAGGAGTGCTCGGAATAGCTATATTAAGCAAAAATATAATTTTAATATCTTCGTCTGTGTATGTTTTTATAAATTTAATTTTACTTATAACTTTAATACAAAATATAATACAAAATATAATTTTTTAAATTTTAGGCATATTTATATCTAAAAAAATTAGAACATAATATCTATGCAGCACAGAATATTACAACTACTTTGTAACAATATTGCAATATTACAAATATATTTTCACTTCATTTACGAATACGATATTAATCTTCAAAGATAATATATGTTTTTATTAAGAATACTATTATATCTATTATTATATTTTTCTATGCACTTTTAAGCATTTTTTACATGTAAATAAATATAAGGTAAATTTTTTTTCAGACATCGAAATATCTCAAGAAATACGCATTGTCCGAAAAAATGTCCGTAATAAAAACTTTATTTTCTAGGGGGAAAACCGACCTCGCGAAAATTAAGTTCCCCTCCATTCCAAGATTTGCAATATTGCAATGATTCAATAAAATTATTCTTTAATATATCTGCAATCTTATTGTACTGTATAGATATTTTCATTTGCTTATCACGTTTGCTACCACGTGTTGAAAAAGTAAATCTTTCATCAGCCAGCCATATAAAATTTTCCTCGTATTCGAGGTATTTCAATATCAAGCGAAACTTGTATAAAGTTCCTGATTGTAAATTTTCGACATTGTATATTACTTCACTGTTATAATTCATTTTAATATAATTCATTGTTTGCCACTTTCTGCTACAATATCTTTGTACTCTAGTATACAAAAGATCATCAGATTAATGTTTGAGATCCACGAAATGTTCATGCTATTTATGTTGACCTCGCTCAAAGTAATATTGTTTAATTCTGAATATATATGAACGAAGTTGTTTAAACTCCCGTTGTAGAAATCGCTGAAATTATTTGAATATACACGCACGTATATCAAGTAATTTTGTACTGGTAGCGACAAGTTAATCTTTGTGAAAAATCTGCCGTCTGCCATACGTTTCGGTACATTGATAAATTGTTTGCTCTTGTGTTGCGTGCCGTTCACTAATGTAACTTCCAACGCACTTCGTATGTCACGGCCACGCAGTTTCTCTTTCTTGAGTGGCATCCAATGAACTACTGCTATAGTAGGCGTCAAAACTAAAACACTTATGTTTTCTGGTGCATCAAACTTACCGGAATTAGTTTTTATTGGTATCACATTCGAATCAAATGGATTTATTGATAATTGATCAAAGTAAAAATTGCTTAAAGTAAACTTCAACTGGTACTCTGTACATGGTGTTAAGTTTTGAATCTCGTAATATCGCTCGAATGTCACATATCGTAGCACATTGAATTTCTCCGACTTGTTGAGATTGTTGTCTAAGCTTACGGAGATAGTATATATAGTAGTTGGTAAATTATATTTTTTGCATCCACTCTTTACAACCGGCTTCGGAAGATTCACAATAATGCTGTTTGTTGTTGTATTCACATTCTCAAAATTATAAACTTTCTCGTCAGGTGTCAGGCATCTCATTGGAGGATATGGTTGTAGAGATTTATCAAAAGCGTGAATTTCACGAACAAATTTATATGAGCTTATTATTATCTTTTCAACATATTCGGCTGCATTTACGCTCTTGAGACTTGCATATTTCTTTTTCAAAACATAGAGAGAAAATTTATCCCAATAATCACTTGTTAAAATGTAAATGTTTCTTTTGTCAATCGTCATAGATTCGAAACTGGAGGTATCACTTATGTTTTCCTTGTATAAAATCGTATTGCACATAGAAATGTTAATGTCTGTCACAAATGTGTAATCATTATTTAACCAGTAAATTAATGGCACCTCATTATTCATGTTATCAATTATCATATTATGAAAAGGATCTGTAATATAATCAAATAGGCATACATTTATCTGAACAATTTGTTCGATTTTTCCATCCAGATGATACTTCATCATACGATATTTTGTACTTGTCCAATTGTAAAATAGGGTATATAAAATTCTGAGAAACATATATATTATTATTTTACTGTAAAACATTATTTCAACTAAAATAAAAATTTGTATGTAGTAAAAATTCGAAATTCTTATAATTATATTATAACTTATTATATTTTTTACTTATTATCTTAATTATAAAACCACGTAAATTTATAGAAAAATTACAAATATGCATAAATCTTTAATGGAAAATTATTTTTTGTGAAGTGAACGGTAGTATACGTACCCCATAGACGGTGATACACTTAAACGGCGAATATAATTTTTTGATTTGAAAATCTCATCAAATTTAATTATGCCATTTTCCCACATTGTTAAGTCGAACTTTACAATATAAAAGTAGGCTGTCTCATCATCATACTCATCATACGTGAAATATAGATTTCTTGCTACCCAGTCAATGCAAAGATTATATGGATATTTATCAAAGCTAGCTATTTTTGTGATATTATTTTCATTAATCTTCAATGTCATTAGGTCATTTACCCTAGGTGTTAGCCAATAAAATATATGTTCCTGTATCCAATAAGCGGCATGTGTTACTGATCTGAAATTAAAGAGCTATTACTGATTTGAGAAAACGGAACTATAATTCTATAGTAAAAAATTATAGTTGAAATTTCTAATTTTATAGTTATTATTACTGCTATAATGTTGATAATAATAAACTTGTCCATAATAATAATAACTTTAATTTTATACTTAGTGTTAATAATAATTTATAATAATTATAACTATTTTTTTATCAGTATACGTACTCTGACGTTACGAAATTAGTAACGTTTAAATCCACGTCCAATATTTCCATACCTAGACGCGTTGCGAGTAATAATTTAGGTATTGGATTTTCATGCGTAGTCGACACATTGATTAAATCCGTGTAAGGACCAGCAACAATTTTAGTATGCGCACGTACTCGAAAATAATATGTCGTGTTAGATGTTAAATTGTGCACCGTGTGCTCCAATTTTATAGTTGTGATATTTTTATCATCGCAGATTTGAATCTCTTTTAAGTCCTCGATGAAAAAACATTGCACTGTGTATCCCTGTATTATTTCATCGGTAAATTCAGGTTGGTTCCATCTGTAAAAACATAAAATTTTAGTCATTTTACAATTCAACATTATAACAGAATTAAAATTTTGATATATTTATATATCGAATTTAAGAAAAAGAGAGAAAAATAAAAGAATACAAATTGGGAATTTAGATTGCTTACCTCAATGTCACAAAAATGTCGTTTACTTTTTCTGTAAATTGACTGTCGGATTGTACAAATGCTCTGAGAGATGTTGGCTTGCTTTCTAGAGATTTTAAGAGCATACATATTAATTATATATATTATAATTATATATAAGATTAAGTGAATTATCTAAGAAAAAAACAATATAATGTGAAAATAAAGGAATAAATGTAAACTACAAAAAAATAAATGTAAACTACAGAATACGGAAATTAGCACAGTATTGACTTTTAAAAAATAATATAAGAATTTTTTGTGTCATTTAAGATTTAGAAAAGTAATCGTTAATTTATGGCAAAAACGAATAAATAACATTTAATAAAATGACAAGTATTTTTCGATAAATTCCTATAGTTTAAGAAATCAGAGGTATAATATTTGTGACTGCTTTAGAACAAAGTATCAAATTAATAAAATTGACTTTACTTTAAATTATGACAATTTTTATGTATACCGTTATACAGGGTGATCCAAAAGTAAAACGGCCAAATAACTGTGGAGGAATGCACTTTGGAGAAAAAAGTTTGAGACAAAAGTTGTAGGATTTTTCTCGGGCAATCCGACGGTGACCTTAGATTTGACCTTGGATAATCATTTGAAGGTCACATAAAGATTACCTTCAATTTCTTAAATGGAACCCCCTATTTTTCATTGCATATTCTTGTAGCTTATCTCGAAAGCTTTCCAAAACACTATAATTAAGTACCTTTTTATTAAGTACTTTTTGAGTTATAAGGCTTGAAATAATTTCTTAATTTTACATAAACCATAAAATATCTAGTAAACCATTCATTTTTCGATTATCTTACCTTCATACTTTTATGTACAAAATAATGAGAGGAATCAATTGGTGTAAAGAAAACACATAGTTGTTTCTAAGAAAAAATATGTAATTTGCAATTAACAATTCCATATTTTTTCTTAAAAACAACTGTATGTTTTCTTTACACTAATTGATTCCTCTCATTATTTTGTACATAAAAGTATGAAGGTAAGATAATCGAAAAATGAATGGTTTACTAGATATTTTATGGTTTATGTAAAATTAAGAAATTATTTCAAGCCTTATAACTCAAAAAGTACTTAATAAAAAGGTACTTAATTATAGTGTTTTGGAAAGCTCTCGAGATAAGCTACAAGAATATGTAATGAAAAATAGGGGGTTCCATTTAAGAAATTGAAGGTAATCTTTATGTGACCTTCAAATGACTATCCAAGGTCAAATCTAAGGTCACCGTCGGATTGCCCGGAAAAAATCCTACAACTTTTGTCTCAAACTTTTTTCTCCAAAGTGCATTCCTCCACAGTTATTTGGCCGTTTCCATACTTTTGGATCACCATGTATATATATTATGCTTTTTTATTTTTTTTTGGACGGAATAGAATTTATATTCTTCTTACTACTGGAAAATATTTTTGATTTCCATTCTCTCTTGAATTTAAATTATATTTACACTTTTCCGTCATAGATTTTGTTATTAATGTTTTATGCATTTTTTTGCAACTTACCGATAGATTCTGGGATGATAGAAATATTTGCAAGTGGAACCTCAACCTCGACTTCTCGCTCTTTTCTTACAGTCATACTATCAGAATAACTCCTTTCAGATTTGAAATTAAGTATATGATGATCACTTTTCTCGGACATTGAAATATCCTTCATAAAGTATAACATACGAAAAGAATTAAGTGAATATTATATCGTTGAAGGTTGTTTTTGTTGGTAAATTATATAAATTATAAAATTAAACGAAAAATTGCCATTTGTTTTTTGTTTGCTTAATAATACCGGTATATACCATTCCTAAATAATATAAATTGAATGTGATGTAGTTTTATTCATATCGTAAAATCTATTTTTTTAATTTTTTTAAGGCATCTTATATATCTAACATAACTCAAAAATAAAATCAATCAATAGGTTAACGAGAGTCAATGAGGAATCATAACAGCTTTTAGTACAGCAAGTAGTACAAGCGAAAGTGTAGTTCTTTGCAATTATTAAAACAATTTTGTCGAACGATTTGATTCTTTCTCACGATAGGTTAGTTAACTCTTCTCAATTTTACCAATTTTAACAATTTTTCGTAATTCAAATTTCTTTTCAAAAATTTGCCGATATTACTAAAGTTTTATTAATGTTTGTACTTCAAAAATAAAAATAGTGTTTTTTTACAGTTATTAAATATTAGTCATAGAATTATATAAATTCTTTTATTTATAACTTTTTCAAGTTTTTTCTCGAATATCATTATATTTTTAATACAAACAAATTCTGGAAATGATAGTATGAATCGATAGTATAAACCGATAATACCTCCATAATAATATGTGGATATAATTGTATATAAATGGATATATGTACAATGAAAATTAATATAAATTCGAGTGATTATTATTGAATATATTGTCGAAATGATACTAACTTTCTAAATTAATTTCATAAAATAAAATTTACATTAGTATAAAGCTTACTATATATCAATAAATATGATATATATATATATATATATATATATATATATATATAAGAAAATAAATAAATTTTAAAAATTGAAGAAAAATAACATAAAAATCTGTTGAAGCACCATCGTATGTATATATTAATGTAGCAAATAGTAGACACAAAACTTCAATAATTTAATTGAATTGTTTTTTTTAATCTTATCCTATTATAGGTAGAATATATAATTTATTACCATTCATTTTTAGTTACACTACTGCAATAACATTCAATTGTTTCTTAATCAAGCGAAAATATCTTTTACCTGCGTGAAATTTAAATCCGGATACAGGGAAACATTTTCTTCCTGGAGGCTGTTTGAAGTAATATAATCCTTCGGCGTAATAGTTGCCTTTGTCAGTATTAAACCTTTCAATAAAATACATAAAATTGTTCCAAACATAATTTGCATTTTTCGTAACGTTCGCACTCAATCGATTTTCGATAAATCCTCAATTAGTTGTTTTTCTCACACCTACTAGTTATGATGTGTTAATCGAATTGATATTATTTCATATATATATATACATATATTTTCATTAAATTTATATATATACATATATTTTCATTAAATTCCTTAAAACTCAGTTTAGCGAATCGCAAGTTATTATCTTTTAATATTATGTTTTTAGATTTCTCTTTATGATCGCGATCACAGTATATATTTTAAGATTAAATTAGAGAATTCTTAGTAAGTAAATGGTTTTTATTTTTGTTGCAGGAGAACAAATGACAATGCAAAATGATACATATTTATTGGAATATATCGCGAATATAAGAATATAATTATTATCTGCTTTTCGTTTTCATTAATATTATAGTAGAAAAACATCGATAAAAAGATAACCACAATCAAATTACAAACAATTAAAGAAGTTATAGAATTATAGATTTTGTAACATTTTCAATCATATTCAAGCACACGCAGAGTGTATTCGAATTCACTTAAATATTTACTATATCTTTGATTTTGTTAAATATATAATTATGACGATTCGTTCGTACGATTGTGTTACTTATACAATATACAATTGTGTTACTACGTATGCTTTTCAAAATCCACTATTTGTACACAATTTTTTATGATATTCATATGATGCAGTTTGAATGAAGCGATAAGTAACGCGGTAGTGTGTTTCGCTAGCGAATAGTAACTGGCTTCGAATGATTAATCTGTTGCCATGACGTCTTATTAGCTTCATTCCGCTTGTAATTTATTTTTTCCACTCGTGGAGATTGATATCAAATGTACAATTAAGAGGATGCCGGAGTCGCAGCCGAACTCCTAGAGTCTCTATATGAATTGGATCATTTTTAATAAAATAAATAATTAAAATAATAATTAATTTAATTAAAAATGATCGGACTTATGTCATGTTTGGTGTCATTTTAATTGCAAAAATTTCATTAATGCATTGCAATTATTTTTAAATCGAAAAAATGTGAAATATAAAAATTTTATTTTTCACAATAAGTTGACATGTATACATATGAAGATAAGAAAAAGTAAGCAATAACAACCGTTAGGGATTTAAATATCGTAAAAATTAAAATTTTTATTTCGCTCTTTTTCGATTTAAAAATAATTGCAATGAATTAATAAGATTTTTGCGATTAAAATGACACCAAACACGATATAAATCGAATCATTTTTGATAAAATATCTAATTACAATTTAATAATTAATTTAATTAAAAATGATCTGATTTATGTCATGTTTGGTATCATTTTAATCGCAAAAATTTCATTAATTTATTGCAATTATTTTCAAATCAAAAATATTCGAAATATAAAAATTTTATTTTTCACAATAAGTTGACATGTGTACATATGAAGATAAGAAAAAATGAGCCTGGTGAGCAAGATTTCGGAACTCTTTGATGAACTTTTCATCTCGCTTGCTCCTTACTTCTTCTCACTCTCGTTTTGAATCGGAGATTTTTCCTTATCTATAACAACTGAGATTTCGTAAAATCATATTGTTTTTTTCCCTCTTGCATGTGTGTGACAATAATTTATATATACGCATTATTATTATTGCATTCCCTCCCATATTTTTTCTTTCGTTTTCTCGATCATATGCTCATTCTGTCTCTTTCTAATTTCTCAGTCATTACATATCGCCTCATGCTTCATACACACATGGTTACATATGTTGCGTTTCTCTCTCTCTTTCTTTCTCTCTCTCTCACTCACTTTCTTTATCTCTGTTTATTTGTTTGGTATTATATTCTTTCATTCGCTCATGTCACTTTTACTTTTTTGAATCTTGTTTCTTTATATGAAAATAGTTTTTTATATGTATGCATTTTTATTCTATAATAAATATAAAATATTTGTCTCTCTTTCTCTCTGTTTTGTTATAATAAATACATCTATATAATAAAACTTATATATATTTTTTACATTTACAGTAGAATGATCAAAATAATAAGAATCATGTGACTGATATTGTATTGTATAAAATTAATAATTGAAATAAACTTGTACTTGTTTTATTAAACATGTATAAATTCAATTTTATGATTCTTATAGCTGATAAGTATGTATTTATAATTGATAAGAACTAGTCTATATTTGTCAAAAAAATAAAATTTTTCTACAATAAAATTTGTAAATTTTATTATTATATCATATGTCGAAATAATTCGTAGTAGTGATTTTATTAATAAACATATTTGATGTAAATTGATCTTACTAAACT
This sequence comes from Camponotus floridanus, assembly GCF_003227725.1. Taxonomy (NCBI): domain Eukaryota; kingdom Metazoa; phylum Arthropoda; class Insecta; order Hymenoptera; family Formicidae; genus Camponotus; species Camponotus floridanus. The sequence continues at coordinate 224,424 of NW_020229306.1, read as the reverse complement.
TTATTCTTGGTAAATAGTTGTAAATTGTAATCAATTTTTTTAAAGATTATTCTTATTCTAAATGTAAAAAAATATATAAATTGTATTGTATAGGTATTGTATTTATTATAACAAAACAGAGAGAAAGAGAGACAAATATTTTATACTTATTATAGCATGAAATACATACATATAGAAAACTTATTTATAGAGAAACGAGAACCAAAAAAATAAAAGTGACATGAGCGAATGAAAGAATATTATACCGAGCAAATAAACAGACAGACAGAGGGGGGAGAGAGAGAGAGAGAGAGAGAGAGAGAGAGAGAGAGAGAGAGAGAGAGAGAGAGAGAGAGAGAGAGAGAGAAAGACGCAACATGTAATGTGAAATATGAAGTTGAACGATATGTAGTGAGTGAAAGATTAACACATTAGAATGTTGACAACAAATTCAAGATTTTCTTTGTGAAATTTAGGATGGGAAAGCCAGAAAACTTTATCTATTAAACCAATAATCGTGCTCTTTTTCTGGCAAAGGGGGTGTCACGACTCGAAGTGGAGGTATCTTCCCGAGAAAGTTGGTTTATGAAACCAATTGAATTCAATATGTCCATTTTCTAAGACTAATTTCTGAAATGATTTATATTAAGCGCCAAAAGAATGCATTGAACCTCTAAAGCGATACTTTAAAATTGAATACTTCGTGTCTGTCGATAATTGAAAACATGCCTAAGATTTAACGGGTTGTTTTCTGTTTGACTGCGTTTGTCCTCTTTGTATATATTTTGTTATTGCCGACCATATTATGACATCTTTACCGTTGCCATTCGAATTACCGGCCTATTCGACTGTTAGTATGTTGATTGTTCGTGTCGTTTCTGCTAGTCCGTTTCTTGTCCGAGTGAGTGGCCTTTGACTAACGTTAATGAATTTTTATTTTTAAGACTTGTGATTAGATTTTGTTATATTTATTTTGTTATAGTGCATCGCTCTTCGCGCTTTGTACCGCTGAGAAGGCTTTTTGCATCGGGCTTTCTCGGATGGATCAGCTCTGACGAAGTCGCGTCGCTCTTACGGACCATACATGTTACTATGCTTTCTTCTCTTTCTTGTATTTTACTGATAACTTGAATAATATTTACGACAAAATTATTAAGGTCACTTAGTACCGCTTTTCTTCCTGTTATGTTTAGTTTATTGATGAAGTCTCACATGGACGCATCAGCTTCTCTCAAATTTGAATTTAGTTAAATAACGTTTTTTGTATTACGTGATTACGTGGTTTTACATGTTCACCATTAACGTTGTCTTCTGATTATTATTACATCGGTAAAAATCTTTTCACACTTTAATTCTCTGTGCGTTACTATGTATTCAAACCGTTAATTTATGTATTTATAAATCTTTTTTAGTGTATACTTGATCCCTAAAAAATTACCCTTTTAAAAAAAAGGTAAAAAAAGATGCTAAGTCCGCGTAAAAAACAATACATGTATTTGCAAAATAGTGTATTATTAACTGTAAAAAACTACTGTATTGTATATCCTACAAAAATAATGATATCAAAAAAATTGAGCTAAGTGAAAATAAAAACTTTTAAAAATACTTTAACCAAAAAAAGTTATACAAAATAGTTGTTTTAATTTTCTACATTATATCCTAGAAAAATAATGATATCCAAACATTTCGCTAATTGAAAATAAAAACTTAAAATATTTTAACTAAAAGAATTGTACAAAATAATTGTTTTAATTTCCTACAAATAATATTAAAAAGTTGCGCCAGCTGAATAAAAATTTAATATTATTTGTAGGAAATTAAAACAATTATTTTGTACAATTCTTTTAGTTAAAATATTTTAAGTTTTTATTTTCAATTAGCATAATTTTTGAATATCATTATTTTTCTAGGATATAATGTAGAAAATTAAAACAATTATTTTGTATAACTTTTTTTGATAAAAGTATTTTTATAAGCTTTTATTTTCACTTAGCGCAACTTTTTTGATATCATTATTTTTGTAGGATATACAATACAGTAGTTTTTTACAGTTAATAATACACTATTTTGCAAATACATATACTGTTTTTTACGCGGACTTAGCACCTTTTTTTACTTTTTTTTTAAAAGGGTAATTTTTTAGGGATATCACTCTTTTTTGTACTATATGTTAAACATCTCTAAATAAATGAGCAAAGAACCCGCCATCACCCCGTCATATTTCATTAAAATTAGACGGTCCTCTTTGCTTACTATATAGATATTCAGATCCTTCAAACTTCTTTGCTACTCTTATTGCAAAAATAACGGATAACTACAAATCAATATGTCATTAGAAACCGTACACCTCTTTTCATTCAAAAACTAAGCATTTTAGAGAAAAACGTTTTTGACAAAAATTGTATGATTTTGAGGAGAACATAAGATGGTGTCATTGGTTTGACCTCGGATGGCATCGTTAAGGTCAGGTCAAGGACATCTTTAATTTCTTAAATGGAATCATCTATTTTTTATTGCATATTCTTATAGCTTATGTCGAGAGCTTTCCAAAACACTATAATAAAGTATTTTTTCATTGAGTACTTTTCGATTTATAAAACTTAAAATAAAATCTTAATTTTACATAAACTATAAAATATCTAGTAAAATATTTATTTCTCGATTATCTTACCTTAATACTTTTATGTACAAAATAATGAGAGGAATCAATTAATGTAAAAAAAAACACACAGCTGTTTTTAAGAAAAAATATGTAATTGTTAATTGCAAATTACATATTTTTTCTTCGGAACAATTATGTGTTTTTTTTAGACCAATTGATTCCTCTCATTATTTTATACATAAAAGTATTAAGGTAAGATAATCGAGAAATAAATATTTTACTAGATATTTTATAGTTTATGTAAAATTAAGATATTATTTTAAACCTTATAAATCGAAAAGTATTCAATGAAAAAATACTTTATTATAGTGTTTTGGAAAGCTCTCGACATAAGCTATAAGAATATGCAATAAAAAATAGGTGATTCCATTTAAGAAATTAAAGGTGTCCTTGACCTGACCTTAACGATGCCATCCAAGGTCAAACCAATGACACCATCTTATGTTCCCCTCAAAACCATACAACTTTTGTCTGAAACATTTTTTTGTAGCTGATGTAGTTTAGGAGAAATTTGGATCCATCGATTAAAATGAGACCCTGTATCTAATAGTCTTAACATCACGGAGCGCCGCTAGCGCAATCTTACGTCGAATGCGGCAAACGTACAACTTTTTACGCTTGCATTGGGGACTTGGGCGACGATGACCAAGGAGACGTTTCTTAATGAAAATTTTTCATATTTCGACTTTGGATCATAATATTGCTGTTCACGATGCACAAATAAAGACACTTAAGAGCAAAAATAAAGACACTTTTCTTATATAAATCAACCTCAAGCTATCCATTAAGCCTAATAAGAACTCGATCCGTTCAGCGATTATTTCAATATGATAATCTCGAACATCTCCAACTATCCGACTCGCGTAATGATACACGGCGCGTCTTGTTGCTTACGCGGGACTTAGCACAAGACACTACCGTGTCTCTTGATATTGCGTTTTTATTGTGTTTTCATTTGATATAGTTTTTTCTTTGGTTTTATTAGAATCACTGAAGAAGGCTCAAATTGAGTCCGAAACGTATGCAATAAAGCGAAAGGATCGCTAAAATTGAAATGCTGTCTTGGAAATTATTTTATCCACGCCCTACAATTGCGATGGCTCTATACTGCCTTTCACTATTCTTTTTGATTTGTTAATTTAGAGAAGCCTTTAACATTGTTTATTTTAAATTAATTAATTTAAATTAAATAATTTTAACAAATTCTTTCGAACTTATTGCTTTGCATCTATTGCGAAAATATATTGAAATATTAATTAAAAAAAGAAGAGATCAAGGAAAGATTTTTTGGTAAAGATTTTGTCTAATTTATTAATACAGGACACGCATTAATAATTATCAATTTTATCAATTTTTGATGATAATTTATTCTTATGATATGCGCTTATCTTCACTTCATTGCTCATAGCTTATCCATCGTAGAATTTGTTTGTAGATATTGTTTTTAACCCTTTCGCTCCTAAAGCCGGCTATAGCCAGCATCCACGATGTGACTCGCAGAAACGAGTGCCAGCTATAGCCGGCGACATTTGCGAATTAGTTTGTGGATAGTATCGCTTCTAGTGACCTCCGCGAAATTATTTTACGAAAGGAATAAACTATATAATTCGAATTATACCGGAATTTTCTCTTAAAACATATGATATTTGTTCGTTTTCCATTTTTTGAATAAAGTTTTAGTTTTGAGTATCATAAAACAATAGTCATATAATAGAATATTATAACATTTTTCGTTTTATTAAGTTGTAATCACGTGTTACCACGGTATAAAGTTAAACGGTATAAGCTCAAACATCAAAGACTGTCCACGCGCAATGTGTAGATTTCTGCCGCGGGGACCCGTTTAATGGCGGCGCAACGGCGCAGCGAACCGCCGTAGCGAATGGGTTAAACTTTACTTTAACTTAATATAAAGCCATGATTAATTAATTAAATAATTTGTAATGTGATAAATATACATATTAATTTTATATTTTATTATAAAATATAATTTACAGAAATTTGTAGTAATTTGGCTTTATTTCAGTTAAAATAAAGTTATATTTAATATTTAACGAACGATCGTGAAATCGAACGTTACTAAATGAGTGTAAATATTTCACGCTCTTTTGCCGGTAATTATCCAAAAGGAGAAGTAATTATCTCCTTCTTCGAGCTCTGATTAGAGAAAAAAAGTGACCATGATCAACGAAAGATAGGTTCAACTGGCCTGAAGAGTACGGTTAGGGCGCGCGGTTAAGGCATGCGGTTAGGGCACGTGACTAAAATATATACATGATTAGGTGATGATTAGAGATAGGTTCCTCAAATCTCGAATAAATTAGTTAATCCGGAAGTAGGATTGTTAAGGCTCTTAAGTAAAATCATTAAAATTCTTCTATTAATATTAGGATTGTTAGGGCTCTTGAGATGATTAGAATTCT